>NC_066521.1:16151762-16236762 GCF_024679095.1 Eriocheir sinensis
GTCATCTAAGAAAAAATCCGGTTGAAGATGCATTGGATTCCCTCTCTTCTATATATAACTAACTTCCAATAAAACAAGAAGAACCGATTTTATATTTTCAGCACAATCTGTCACAGAATTTTAATATCTGACATTTTTTTTCTATTCAAACGACCAATTTTGAAGAGCACGATACTATATTAACGCCCTTGATTTCGTACTTCCATATGCGTTAAGCGGACAGAGCTCGTACTTTTATATGCTTTAAAAATAATTCGTGGTGTTTAGCTTTAAAAACATAATTCGTACTTTTATATGCTTTAAAAATAATTCGTGGTGTTTAGCTTTAAAAACATAATTCGTACTTTTATATGCTTTAAACACACAATTTCAACCCAAAGCACAAACCACTATGTCTGCCACCCCTTTAAGACCCACTCCTCCCACAGAGCGTCAGTGTCCCTGGTACAAAGACCCGGAGATGGCGCGGAAGGTGGAGTTTTGCGAGTCCTTCGAAGGGTACGGCGAGATGTGTGCCTGCGAGCGCCCAGTCCACCTCAGCCCCGCCGCCGCCGTGAGTCCCGCCCGCCCGCCGTCGCTTACCCGGGCCAATGCATGCAAAGTACACAGTCGAGGCAATGGGCGCGTGATTCCCCTTGATACCGCGAGGGGAGCGTGGCGATGCGTGTGCAGAGATAACGTTTGAGCTCTGATAAAGGAAATAACCACCTCCCTCTTCATCCCTTAATACAACCTAAACACACACACACGCACACACGCACACACACACGACAGCAATATGCAAGGAAATAACTGTAAATGAAAAACCCTTCCACACTATAAGCATCCCAACACCCTACCTTTTCATCCCCAGCCACAACTACACACACAAACACACAAACAAACACGAGACAGAAACATAAGCAATACAAACCTAAGCTTCATCCCCATCACCTATAACTAAACGTAACCCATCAACAGGCAGCAATATACAGTGAAAAACAACAAATGAATAACCCTTCCACACCCTTAGCATCCCATCTACCTTCTTTTCCATCACCCGGGACACAGACGCACACACAAACACACACAAGAGACAGCAATATAAACAAAACAAACCTAACCTTCTTCCTCATCACCCCGTAACTAAACCTAAACCAACAGCTGAGTAATATATTAAGAAAACACAAATATATGCGACAGTAATATAGACAGTATAAACCAAACCTTCACTCCATCACCCTATAACTAAACGTAAGCCAACAAAGGACAGCAATATACAAAAAAAATATACCACAAATGAAAAACCCGTCCACTCACTAAGCATCCTAACTCCATTTTTAAACTCCCAGCCGTATATGAAGCTGGAGGAGGTGATCCCCGTGGCCCTGGTGACCGCCCGGAGGTTCCCCATGGTGGCGCGGCAGGTGAGGTCGCTATGGGAGGGCCCCGGGGGAGGACAGACGCCCCTGGTGATGCTGGTGGACGGCGAGAACACGGAGGGAGAGGCGCTGGCGGGGCTCCTGAACATTACGCTCGTCACCCATAACAACCCGGGGATTCCAGGTGGGTACGCACAAACACACAAACATACAAACAAACAAATAAACAAGCACATACATACACCTTCTCTCTCTCTCTCTCCCTCAGTAACTCAATCTCCCTTCCCTCTCTCTCCTCCCTTTACTTATATATTCATCCTTATTTTTTTTACGCACACAAAATTATTAGCTAAGAAAACAAACATGACCTCTATAAGAAGTAATTAAAAACACGCTACTGTATTTCCACCAACGATAAAACGCAAAATATAGCAGAAAAACGTATAAAACTACCAAAAAAAAACATTATGACCAGAGAGAGAGAGAGAGAGAGAGAGAGAGAGAGAGAGAGAGAGAGAGAGAGAGACTTATAACCCAATTTTTCTCCCCCCACCTCCCCCCCTTTTATTCCTGACGCAGGCACGAAGCAAAGGGTGAACGAGCACATCAAGTTCTCCCTGCAGACAATGTTCAAGTTATTTCCCAAGGCGGACAAGGTGATCATACTGGAGGACGACCTGGTGCTGGCTAAGGACTTCATCAGGTGAGGCTCCGTTCAGGTCCCAGGTAAATCTTTCCTTCACCTTGAACTCTAATTACTCCAGGTGTCAGGAACGATATATAAGAACGCATCAGTATTGTCTTGTGCTGGCTAAGAACTTCGTAAGGTGAGGCTCCGTTCAGGTCCACAGGTAAATCTTTCCTTCACCTTGAACACTAATTACTTCAGGTGTCAGCTCTTAGAAACGAATATATTAGAGTATCAGTATTGTCTTGTGCTGGCTAAGGGCTTCATCAGGTGAGGCTCTATTCAGGTCCACAGATAAATCTTTCTTTCATCACCTCAAAAATTAAATAGCTCAGGTGTTTCTGCCCTTAAGAACGAATAGATTAATGTAATAGTATGGTCTTGTGCTTGCTAAATACTTGTTCAGATGAGTTTCCGTTTCGGACTCCAGGTAAATCTTCTCTTCCTCACTTTGAAGACTAATTATTTCAGGTGTTTCAAAGGTAATCTGCTCTCAAGGACGAACAAATTAATGTGACCATGATCTTGTATTGGCTAGACTTTATTAGGGAGTCTACGTTCTGGCTCACAGGTAAATCTTCTCTTCCTCACCTTAAACACTTATTATTTCAGGTGTTTTAAAGTTATTTGCTCTCCACGACGAATGGATTAATTTAACAGTAGGACGTATATTTTTTTTTCACAAAGCTTACATCACAGGCAAAACCTTCTCTTCTCACTTTCAAAACTCAAAAATCAAGGTGTTTCATGGGCTATCTTTTCTGCTCTCAAGGCCGAGTGGATTAACATAACTGTAAAGGGTCATTTTATATCAGGTAATTCGCTTCAGGTACACATAACCTTTTTTTATCTTCCGCCACCTTGAGCAAATAATAATCCTGGATATTTCAGTTTGTTGTTGTTGTTTTGCTCTCATGGACAAACAGATTAAAATGACAGTAAGGAGAAAAAATTTTGTTACTTTGTTTCTCAGTTGTTTATCCTCATCTACAGGTTGAACAAAATTATTAACCCAGGTATTTCACGACTAATCTTCCCTCAAGGACGAACAAATTGACATAACTGCAACGAATCTATTTTTTTATTATTTTTTTTTATCTCTCTCTAACGAATTGGCATCAACGAGGAGGAGCTTTTAGCCTCTCGATGGTGAGTCTGTGGCGTCGGTTGTGAGTCGCGAGTCGTTTGTTTCCCCGTCACTCGGCCGCGGAGGGAAGGCCATATTCTTAAACGTTTCAGGCCTCACACACCCACATTTGATAAGGCTTTCGTAGGAGTTGTGGGTATTTCCATGGGTAGATTTATGACCCTGGTGGTAATATGACAAAGCTCCTGTACCATGAACGTGAAAAAACACTCATGGGAACCTTTCTAATAACCTTTGTGGCATTTGGAAATATTTATTGTGAGAGAAGGGAGCGTCTGAGAATACCACCCGAGTCACTTGTGTGTGATTAATGGCGAGTCATTTGTCACGCCCTCACGGCTGCTCTTGCGAGGCCTGTTCCGCGTCACTCTCCTCCTTTGTTTCTCTCTGAAGGCTTCGTTTTGGTGCTCTCTTCATCTCTCTTTCCTCCTCCCTAACGGCCATTCTTCCTTTCTTTTATATATCTTCATTTTTACTTTCCATTCTTCTCCTTTGTCTCTCTTTCTGAATGTTTCGTCTTGGTAATCTCTTCCTCCCTCTCTTCCTTTGCTTCCTTCCTTCCTTCCTAACGGCCATCCTTCCTTCCTTCTATCTTCATTTTTACTTTCCCCTCTTCTCCTTTGCCTCTCTTTCTGAATGTTTTGCCTTGGTGCACTTCCTCTCTCTCTTCCTTTGCTTCCTTCCTTCCTTTGCTTCCTTCCTTCCTTCCTTCTTTCCTTCCTACCAACGTCCCTTTCTTCCTACCTTACTATCTTTCTACCTTACTTCCATCTTTCCTTCCAATCGACCTTCCTTTCTAACTTATCTACCGTCCTTTCTTCCTTCCTTCCATATTGCACTGTTCCGACTTGGTTTCCTTTCCCTGTCTTTTAGTTCCTTTCCAATTTCGCTCTTTATTTCCTTCCTTCCTTCCTTCGTCCTTTCCTTCGTTCGATTACTCTTTCATTCCATCCATCTTTCTTTCCTTCCTTCTTTCCTTTCCTCTCGTGACACCTATTTGCTTCGGCTTATTTCTCGGTTTCCTTCACTTCCTTAATGCCTTTCTCCTCTACTTCCTTTCCCTGCCAGGCTCGTCGTTCTGCCGCCAGTGGCTCCTCGCCCTGCATACCTTATCGCCTGGCCAATAAGTCCCTTCCTTCTGCCTTTGTACCGCTGTCGCCTCCTCATCCTCTTCAGCGTCATTCTTCCGATATTCTTCTGCCTTCTCTCTCTTCCTCACTCTACTTAACCTATTTTTCTCCTCACCATTCTCCTACTATCGCCTCCTCCTATTCCTCCTCCTCCTCGTCATTCTTCTGCTATTTCTCTGCTGTTTCTCTCTCTTCCTCACTCTCCTCAATCTTTTTTTTTTTCCTCAACATTCTCCTCATCGTCTATCTCCTTCTGCTGCTCTTCCTTCACTTGATTATGATTTTTCTCTTCACGGTATACCTCATCTCACTTCTCTCTCCTCCTCCTTCATAAATATCAATTGTTTTCCTCGCCTTTCTTCTTTCTCTCCCTTCGCATTTCGTCATCACCCCTCTTCTACTTTTTTTCTCATCTTCCTTTCGTCTCAGTCTTCCATTTCTTGTCTTCCCATCACAGCTTTCTTTCTTCCTTCCTTCTCTTCTTTCTCTCCGCTTCACACTCCTTCTCCTCTTCCTTTTTTCTCTCATGTGCTCACTCTAGTTTCTTCTCATCCTCTTTCTTTCTTCTCAATCTACTATTCCTTCTCCTCTTCCAATTACAACCACTCATCCTTCTTGCAAATCTCTCATCGCCATACTCTTTTCCCTCTTTTTCTCTTCCATGTTCACCCCATTTTCTTCCCTCCTACTTTCTTTCTCCTCAATCTACTGTTCCATTTCCTCCTCCAATCGCAGTCTCACTCCGGATCACGCCCTCTCCTCCCCCCTCCTCCTCCCCCAGCTACTTCCAACAAACCTCGCTTCTCATGAGTCTGGACGAGACCATCCTGTGCGTCAACGCCTACAACTACAACGCCTTCCCCCACACGGCCAACGACCCGCACCGCATCTACCGCGTCCAGTCCTACCCATACTACGGCTGGATGACGAGCAGGAGACACGCCGCGCGCATGCTGACAGACTGGGCGCCCCTCGACCAGGTGGGTGTAAGAGCGGGGAGGGAGGAGGGAAGGGGGGAGAGAGAGAGAGAGAGAGAGAGAGAGAGAGAGAGAGAGAGTGTGTGTGTGTGTGTGTGTGTGTGTGTGTGTGTGTGTGTGTACCCTTCGTCCCGTCACCTCGGTTTCTCGTCTGTTGTTTCTTTGTTACATGTTGTTTTCCCGTTCCTGTCGCGTCTATTTATAGTGTTCCAGTGTCTATTTATAGTGTTGGTGTTCTGGGGTGGTTGACTGGTGGGAAAGGACAGGCGTTCGAGTTTACGTTTAAGGAAAATAAACTCGTCAAAGAATGTTGCAGAATAATAGTGGCATTTTTTTCTGATTTCATTTATTTGTTTATCTACTCATATATTAGCCAACTTACCTGTTTTTTTTTTGTTGTTGTTGTTGTTTTTTTACTTTATTTTACTGTCTTTCTATTGGGGGCTCCATTGGTTTTTGTTTTTTTTTCTCTATAGCTATGTGCCGTAAGAAAATGCCATTCCCTCAAAATATACCACAAATCGCATATTCCTGACAGCTTCCTTCTTATGTATGTGCCTATAAGAAAATTACTCTCCCTAAAAATAGCAAAAAAAAATCGCATTCCTCACAATTTCGGAGTGTGTGAATTTCATGTCCTTAAACACCAATAGTTTTAGAGATACGGTGACTGAACGCTTTAGAATAGTCCTGCTCGCCGCCCTTGTGTGTGTGTGTGTGTGTGTGTGTGTGTGTGTGTGTGTGTGTGTGTGTGTGTGTGTGTGTGTGTGGCCGCGGTCAAAACAGGAGGAGGAGGAGGAGGAGGAGGAGGGAAAGGGAGTCTCCGGGAGTTTCTGAAGACCCGGTGCCAAGTTTGCTCTTTAACATTTCAAATTGTGACCACTAGGAAAGGGGTGATTCTATCTATCTCTGTCTATCTATGTATCTATCTATCTATCTGTCTGTCTGTCTGTCTGTCTGTCTGTCTGCCTGTCTATCTATCATCAGGTCACTCACTCATTCTCCTCTTCCAACTGCAACCACTCATTCTTCTTGCAGCTCTCTCCTCTCCACACTCTTTTCCCTCCTCTCATTCCTCAGACCACTCCCTCAAATTAAGAAGGACAATCCCCCAACAGAACGCCGACTGGGACCTCTACGCCCGCTTCAAACACCTCGCCGAGAACCTCCAAATCATCATCCCGGAGATTCCACGCACCAGACACGAGGGCGGGGGCGGCGTGCACGTGTCGGGGCTCGAACAGGAGGTCACGTACAGCAAGCGGCCCCTCAACACTCTGCCACAGCCCACTATCAACATGCGCCGCCACTGGGACCTCGCCTACGCGGTTGATTTCATGGCTACGATACTGAAGGCGAAGGTGGTGAAGATAACGATCCACCCCTGTTTCAAGCACCCGATACCCAGGTACCAGGTGAGTGAGGTTGATTTTTTTTTTTTTTTTTTTTTACAACAAAGGAGACAGCTCAAGGGCACAAAAAAAGGAAACAATAACCAGGTACCAAGTGTGAGGTTGATTTTTTTTTTTTTTTTTTTGCAACAAAGGAGACAGCTCAAGGGCACAAAAAAAGGAAACAATAATAAAAAAAAAAGCCCGCTACTCGCTGCTCCTACAAAAAAGAATCAAAAGAGGTGGCCAAAAAGAGAGGTCAATTTCGGGATACAAGTAAATAGATGGAGTTCAAACTGTTCTATTGTTATGTTATCTAACTTTTCATTTAACACAACTTTCAAAAAATACTCTTATTCGTGTAAAACAGGCACCCAAACGATTTTTTTCTCTCATGTAATTTTTTTTTTTTTTTTTACAACAAAAGTCGGCACAAGGGCAACGAAAAGTGTAAAAAAAAAAAAAAAAGGCCCGCTACTTGCCGCTCCCACAACAGAAGATAGTTTAGAGTGACCAAACGAGAGGTCAATATCGGGTGGAGTTTAAAATGTTCTAATACTATACCGTTCAACTTCTAATTTAACAAGTAGAAAAAAAAATCGAGATACAAAGAGATACTGTATGTTTCTTAACGTAGTACAGGTGAAAGCGTTCCCATGTCACCTGTCCAATGTCACCTGTCCATGTCACCTGCTAATGAGACCCTCCCCGCAGCCCAACACAACGCACGTCATCTACATCAACCTGTCGGGGGAGAACGAAGAAAACAACTCCTACAAAGTGCTGGCCAAGGTGAGTCTTACCTGCCCCTCACCTGCCCGGCCACCCTCAGGTAAGCCACAGGTGAGCCGAGGCCACGACGTTACCTGACACCTAACGAGGCTCCGGCGGGTCTAATGTAGGCAACCCCGACGTGGCAATTGTGATATAAACTAATTAAGGGGAAGCTAATCTTATGGGAGACAGGCAAACTCGATTCACCTGCACTAATGGAACTCCCTACTCCTCCTCCGTCTATCCTCTTCCTCCTCCAATTTCTCCTATTCCTCCTCCTTCCCTCACGTGTACCCTTTTAACTCCCTCCTCCAATTCTTGCTTCTCTTTCTTTCTTCTCTATTTCCTTTTCCTCCTCCTTCTCTCACGTGTACCCTTTCAACTCCCTCCTCCAATTCTTGCTTCTCTCTCTTTCTTCTCTCTCCTCTTCATCCTCCGAACCTTCCCGAATCATGTTTTTGTTCTCTTATTCTTTCCCTTATTCTTCCTCTTTCCTCTACGTATTTATCATCTTCCTGCCCCTTTCCCTTTGTCTCTTTCCCTTACCATTGCGCCTTCCTATCTTCTTCCTTCTCCAATTAATTTTCTCTCTCTCCTCCCCCTCCTCCTCCTTCTTCTCTTGTCTCTTTCTTTTATCCTGCGTACTATCTAAATCTTCTCCTCCTTCTGCAGTGCTTGGGATTTTACGCCAAGGGTCTCTTCGAACACTACCGAGGAACTTACTCCCTCAAGTTCTTCGAGACGCCGCTCATCCTCGTGTCCTGCTACGCCTCCGTCTACTGGTAAGTCCCTCGCCTTCTCCTTCCTTAACTGTTCACTTCTATCCTTCAGCCTTCCTCCAGTTACTTCTCCTTCTATGTATTTTTTTTCTATATCATGCAACATCATTATTCTTTCCTCTTTGCCTTTAGTTATTTCTCCTTTCGTTTGCCTCTCTTATTCTAGTACCTATATCATGGTAACGTGTGTGAAGTAGGAACATAGAACCATATATAAAAGAAGTACATGAATTGGCTTTAATGAACAGAAGGCGTGAAAGGATATTAAAGGAAGAAGCAACTGGCGACCGTATCATCTAACGAGACAAATATTAGAGATTGAGTTGTCACCCTTCTTTTTTTTTCTTCCTCCTCCTCCTCCTTCTCCTCTTTACACCCTCCCTTCTTTCAATCATATATTCACTTTTTTTACCGCTTTACTTCTCTTCTTGCTTCCTCTTTTCTTTCTTTCTTTCTCTTTCTTTCTTTCGTTCGTTCGTTCGCTTGTTCTTCATTTTTTCCTTCCTTCCTTCCTCCTCCTCCTGCTCCTTCTTCTTCATCGTCATTTTCTCCTTTTTCTTCACCTTCTTCTTCTTCTTCTTCATCGTAAGCTTCATTGTAATCTTCATCTTCATCTGCTCTTCCTCCTCCTCCTCTTCCTCCTCCTCCCCTTCCAACACCATTCCTCCTCCTCCCCCCTGCAGTGACAACGTGCCCCGGACCCTCATCTTCAATCCCCCGGACGCCGCGGTGGAGCTGGCCGGACGGTTCGAGTGGCGCCACACCAACGAGTCTTCGGTGGAGCTGTGGCGCGTGCCCCCCAAGTCCCTGCAGGAGGAGGTCAGCTTAGAAAACATTTCTGGCTTCGAAGTCATGTTGAAGGCGTGAGAGGTTATACGTAGAGGTCAGGAAGAGTGTTGTTTATAGACGATCCAAAGAAGAGTTGTTCGCTTTGTTCGCTTGAGGTCTGGTTGGTCTTTGAGGACTCGAAGGATTGAGATTTTATGATGGTTTCAGAAAGACTCAGCTCCTCCGTGGTGCAGTGATTAGCACACCTAGCTACGAATCAGTGAGCCTGGTTTCGTTTCCCGGTCCGGGCATGAGAAAACCTGGAGAAAGGTAAACTGTGATAACCCGGATGTTGCACCTGCCTTGTCTCCCGGGGTAATGGGTTGTTACCAGGCACAGGTTCCAGGGCTAATGTGACGGAGATCAGCACCGAGGCTACGCGAAGCTTTGTCTTGTGCCCCGAACCTTGTCTTTCTTCACGGAAGTTTCGAAGAAGCGAAGTCTGTTAAGTCTTTTTGTCAGTGTTTCTAGACAGCGTTTAGGGCGCCCGTGATGCTGAGAGGGGACGTGCTGGGTCCTCTCCGGGGCTTTCATAGTGTTATTAATCTTCAAATTGCCGTTTAGGAAGGAATTCGTGTAAGTTTTGGAGAGGCTAGGACTCCATATTACAGGGGGTTCGAAAAGGTTCAGATGATATTGTAGTAGGTCTCTTTCGGGAGCTGTTTAAGGCTTAGGGTATTAAGGAGGGAGTATGTA
This sequence comes from Eriocheir sinensis, assembly GCF_024679095.1. Lineage (NCBI taxonomy): Eukaryota > Metazoa > Arthropoda > Malacostraca > Decapoda > Varunidae > Eriocheir > Eriocheir sinensis. The sequence goes on from NC_066521.1 coordinate 16,161,534, forward strand.
TGGGCCTCGATAAAGTGCTGAGAGCGTGACGTTGTTTTCTTGGAGTTAACCATGTTCTCTTATCAAACGAAACCACGAGAAAGAAAAAAAACTAGAGATCAGGAACACCAACAAAAACTAAATAAAAGGGAAACGTTACATACGAGACGAAGAAAGAGAAAAAAACATTAAGTACTTAGCGCAAATCACTACGTGCCACACTTCCCGTCTGAAAAATCTCTCTCTCTCTCTCTCTCTCTCTCTCTCTCTCTCTCTCTCTCTCTCTCTCTCTCTCTCTCTCTCTCTCTCTCTCTCTCTCTCTCTCTCTCTCCCCCTTTCCCCCCTCTCCTCCCCTTCCTCTCACCCTTTCCCCCTTCCCCTCTCCCTCCCCCTTTCCCCCTCTCGCTACTCCTACCCCTCTCCCTCTCCCTCCCCCTCCCCCTCTGCCTCTCCTTCTGCCTCTCCCTCTCTCCCTCTCCCTCTCCCTCAGATTATAAAAACAAGGAAAAGCGACACAATTACCCCAACACACGTATCTTCAGCCACGCACGCACGCACACACACACACGCACACACACACACACACACACACACACACACGGACGCAGCCAGACAAAAACACACGCAAATTATTATTCACCGTTTTAAATCACCGTCGTTCAAACAAGGAAGTGGAAATAGCTATAATAGAGGCAGTGCGTATAAAGGTATAAGAGCGTGTAAAGCAGGTGTTTGTCTTGCCTGAATATAATACTGAGGCAAACTATATCGTGTTCGGAATTGTTGAGGTGGTGGTGGTGGTGGTGGTGGTGGTGGTGGTAAGAGTGGGTGGATGAGGTGAGGTGGTATTTCGGGCAGGAATAAGAAGGGTGATCACTTCTAGACCATGAACACACACACACACACACACACACACACACACACACACAGGCGCTAACTACACTCACACACTAACTAGCTGACTAACTAACTAACAAACTAACCAAACAAAGAAAAAGAAACAAAGTAAACAAAAACCAAACAATCTATCTATCTAACTAATCAACTAACAGATTAAACAAAGAAAATAAACAAAGTAACAAACAAAACCTAACAATCTATCTAACTAATCAACTAACTAAACAAAGAAGAAGAAACAAAGTAACAAACAAAATCAAACAATCTATTTTTCTAACTAACTAACTAGCTATAAAAATCAACGAACAGGAACCTCTCTGCGCCATCTAGCGGCATGTATCTAACCTTCCCGAATATTTCATCGCATTTTCCTGCTAACTAATCAACTAACTAAACAAAGAAAAATAAACAAAATAACAAACAAAAACCTAACAATCTATCTAACTAATCAACTAACTAGCTAAACAAAGAAAAAGAAACAAAGTGACAAACGAAAACCTAACAATCTCTCTATCTAACTAATCAACTAATTAACTAAACAAAGAAAAAGAAACAAAGTAAACAAAACCTAACAATCTATTTTTCTATCTATCTAACTAACTAGCTATAAAAATCAACGAACAGGAACCTCTCTGCGCCATCTAGCGGCATGTATTTAACCTTCCCGAATATTTCACCGCATTTTCCTCTCCATGTTCCCCGGCCTTGAAGTTATGCTGTTTAGGATGCTGTGTCGTGAAGGAGATAGTGTTGTATAGTGTTGTGGTGCTCCGGTGTTGTGTTGCGGTGTTGTGGTTTTGCGTTGTGGTCTGTGGTGTCTGTGTGGTGTGTGTAGGGTGCTGTGTGTGGTGAAGTGTGGCCTGTGGCGGTGTGTGGTGCTTGTGTGGTGTCTGTTGGGGTGTTGAGTTGTGGTATGTACCCTCCTGTGATGCGTGATGGTGCTTGTGTGGTGAAGTGTGGTGAAAAGCTGTGATTCGCGTAGCCATTACTGAGTCATTAAGATCCCTGGTAAAAAAGAAAAAAAAAAAGAGTATTGTGGTTCTCAGCTAATTTTGGTAACAGAGATTTTGTGGTCTTCGTTTCTGCCTGAGTGTCCGTGTGTGTGTGTGTGTGTGTGTGTGTGTGTGTGTGTGTGTGTGTGTGTGTGTGTGTGTGTGTGTGTGTGTGTGTGTGTCATGGCTTCAACGCGACACCTCAGAAGACTGGCGTTTCTGGCAGCTTCCGTCATTGTGTATCTTAAAGCCACTAGTTTGCTCCTCGCCCATGACCTCCACAAAGAACGTCACCCCCACTACTACAAGAACAACAACAACAACAACAACAACAGCGATGAAGACCTAACCAGTTACAACCACCAAAACAACAACAACAACCAAACCACATACAAATATAAAACTCTAAACCAACATCACCACAACCACAACAGTACCACAACTATCAATACTATACAAGCCAACAACAACAACGACCACCACAACCACCACCACAACAACAACCACCACCATCAGCACCGCCGGGATGTGGTCGACCTGAGCGGAGTGGAGCAAAAACCAGGAACAACAGGTAAGTCTCTGCCCCGTGCACTAATTAATGGGGGCTTGGATCAGGTGAGGTGGGAGGGTGAGTCACACAGGTACGGAGTGGGGGTACAAAGGAGCATTGAGAGGTGAGGTGAGGTGAACACAAATTAGAAGGCTGATTATTTTTCATTTACAAATTTATACAAGTGAAAAAATAAAAAAGGACATAATCTATCTATCCATATTTTCTTCACTTTCCTTTTTTTCTCTACTTATTATTCTCTGATATGAGTAAATAAACATCAACCTTTTTTCTTTCCCTCTTTTCATCTCATTTCATTTAAATTTACACAACAGAAAATAAAAACAGCCACAAAAATACCTATCAATATTTTCTTCACTTTCCTTTTTTTTTCTCTAGCTATTATTCTCTGATGTGAGTAAACAAACATCAACCTTTTTCTTTCCTTTTTTCCATCTCTTTTCATTTAAATTTATACAACTAAGAAAATAAAAACAGCCACAATTTACCTGTCACTATTTTCTTTAACATCCCTCTTTATCTCATCATCATCCTAACTTTCTTAGAACCAAATTTACATCAGCGAAAAGGATGCTAAAATTGCTACACACTATTTTCTCCCTCCACGTCTTGAAGGAAAATAATGGAGAAAAAAATTGTGTATAAGCTTCAGCAACACACCAGATAAATTGGGCCTTCACACCCCCCACCAGGAGACGAGGGCGAGGAGGCGGCGGGGGGCGGCTCTCTGGGCGTGCTGGTGGTGGAGGCGGTGGTGGGGGCGGCGGGCGCGGCGGTGTGGGTGGACGGGGCGAAGGTCAGTATGAGGCAAAGCCATTCTCTCTGGACCTTATCACGAGGGAGGTTATACTGGTTTACTGGTTCACACTGTGCTTGACTCCTCTGTGAAATAGCTTCCAAAAACAATGAGGAAAGGTGTTTATTTGCATGAGTATATTCAACCCGAACCAATCTTCTCTCTTGGTCTCATCGCGGGGGTGCTATACTGGTTTACATTATGCTTGACTCCTCGATGAAACAGCTGCTAAAAACACGAGGAAAGGGTTCTATATTCATCATTGTATCTAACCCAAACTAAAGCATTCTGGGGGCCTTACCACGGGAGGGTTGAACTGGCTTACATTTTTGAGTTGACGTCTTGGTGAAACAATTGCTAAAACCACAAGGAAAGGGTTTAATTTTATCATCTGCCCAGCCCAAACTAAACCTTTCTCAGGGCATTATCGCAGGAGGGCTATACTTGCTTACATTGGGGTTGACCTCTTGGTGAAACAGCTGCCAAAACGACGAGGGGAAGGGTGCGGGGCTCAGGTCAGGAAGATCTGTTGTGATCCATCTGTCCGCTCCGTCGCAGCTGTTCCCCCGTATGTGTTCTCCCGCAGGTGTTCCATGTCCAGAACCAAACCATACCGTGGGGAGGCCAGGTGGCTCGCCTCCACGCGGGGCTCCACCTGGTGACGCTAAGCGAGAGGACAGGTGAGGTGATGCGCACCGAGACCTTCCTCACCTGGCAGCCTGAGGCCAGTCGCCAGGTGGGCCAGGCGCTGCGGGACGTGGGGGAGGGCCGCCTGCTGGTGCTCGTCGGCGTGGTGAGTTGGGTCAAGACGCGTCGCGTACTGCTGAAAACTCCTCGCGGTCAGCCGTGAGGAAACAAAATAAAGCCCAAAAATAGATGCATCATGCTATATTTCCAGAGCCTTACAGACAGCGGACAGGAAAAAATGCCTGAAAAATCACTTGTGTGGCAGGCTTTGCGTCGTGATCTTTTCCTGGATGGCCAGTTTCTTCATGGCAACTCACACGCAGCCTCCCTCCGCCTTGTCTCCCGCAGCCGGACTTCACCAAGTTCCTCGGGCCCGAGGTGGCGCGCCAGCTGGCCTCCCTCGGCTCGGTGTTCGCGGAGCGGCTCGCCAAGGACGAGGCGTGGTGCATGGTGGCGTGGAAGGGCGCGGGTGTGTCCAGCGAGGTGCTCACGACCATCCATCACGAGGACGGCTCCTCCACGAAGCAGGGGTCGCCGATAACGCTGCATCTGCTCCTCCCTCTGAGGCCTGGTGGGTGGCGGGTGGCAGCGGCGAGCACTCTGCTCGCTTGATCCTTGCCATCATGTCATTTCTAGGAACACGAAATATCACAATTAGTCTCCTACATGTGGCTGAGGCATCCATCCTCATTCATGGACACCACTTGTCCCGCAGAGCCGCGGTGCGGGTGGCACGCCGCGCCGGGCATGGAGCAGCACGCCGCCTTCTGCCGCGCCTTCGACGGCTACGGCGCCTTCTGCAGCTGCCACGAGCCGCCCTGGTCGCCTCGCCCCGCCTCCCCCGTGAGACCCGTTGTTGACGTGTTGCTTTGTGCCTTACAGCGACACGCCTCACACAGGTGCTAATGAGCCGCGTCTCAGGTGCCGTGGAGGCTTCGTGGTGCAGAGGTTAGCACACTCGGCTCACAACCGAGAGAGCCCGGGTTCGATTCCCGGGTGGAGTGGAAAAATTTGGGCGGTTTTTCCGACACCCTATGCCCCTGTCCACCCAGCAGTGAATGGGTACCAAGTATTAATCGGGAGTTATGTCCCGTCTCCTGGGATCTGTTCCCTTCTGCTATAATTTCTTCCCCTTCTGTCTCTCTCCGGCATATGACTACAGATGTTGCGCCGACTAAACGAAACTTTCCGAAACTCAGGTGCCGTACGCGCTGCGTGAGGTGATCCCGGTGGCCGTGGTGACGGCGCGGCGGCTGCCCCGCGTGCTGCGCCAGCTGGCCCAGCTGTGGGCCAGCCCCGGCGGCCTCCACACGCCCGTCTCCATCTTCGTCGACGGCCACAGCCCCGAGGCGCGGCGCCTGGCGGCCCTCCTCGGCGTGCCGCTCACCGAGCACCACAACGACGAGCAACCAGGTCAGATCTCATCGTGCAGTTTTTGGGTTGGCAGGAACCGGCGCTCAAAGGTTTTTGTTGTGGTTTCATAGCATTGGAATAATATGATGGTAATGAGAGATCTCCTTATTACAACCTGTAGCAGCCACTTATTCCTTTTATTGCTCCTAGCCCCTCATTAACCCCCCCTGTTACACATAATCGTTGGCCTCGCGCCCCAGCACCTTCCTCACCCTTCATCCGCAGGCACCTCGTCGAGGATCAACGAGCACGTCAAGTTCACGCTCGCGAAGGTGTTCCAGGAGTATCCGGAAGCTGACCTCGCCATCATCTTGGAGGACGACCTTCAACTCGCCCCAGACTTTATCCCGTGAGTGTGCGCGAGGACAACGATACTACTACTACTACTACTACTACTACTACTACTACTACTACTACTACTACGAATAATAATGAGAAGTAATAATGATGATACTAATAATGATAAAATGACAACAATGGCACCATAACTACTAGTACAGCCCTAGCAACAACGACTACAATCTACAACAACCACTCCCACTCCTCCAGGTACTTCCAGCAGACGGCCAAGCTGCTCAAGACGGACCCGTTCCTGCTCTTCGTGAACGCCTTCAACTACAACGCGTACCCACACACGGCGCTCGACCCCCGCCGCCTCTACCGCGCCCACGGCATCCCCGGCTACGGCTGGATGACCACGCGCAAGGCCGCCGTGGAGATGCTGGCTGGCTGGGTCCCCTTAAACCAGGTCAGTGTTCCGGCCCCAAGGTCACGGCAGCGATCCAGGGTCCGTATTATTAAACGTCTCAGGCTCCCATTACGACCATTTTCCACGGCCGCGGAGAAGATCAACTGGGTTTTCATGGCTTGTTTTCCCGTCCAAGATGCAGAGGTCGTGTAATGCGTCACTAGGATTGCAAAACAGTTCATGAAAATCCCGGCAAGTTCTGCAAAAAGAATATGGACTCGGTCAATTTTCAGCTATAGCCTACGAGCCTCAATACTCGAAACGTTTAATAACCTTTTGGGAACTGAATGAAATTATGATAAATGTCTCAAAAATGCACGAGGAAGCAAAAACTAACGTCAACTTCTAGACTTCAACTTCCTATGGATTATGACGAAACTGCAGGTAATGTAACGACAGGTATAAAGCAATATGATCAGGTGTAGCTAATTCATCACGCCTAAGAGGGTGAATAGACGTTTAGGATTATTAACCCCTTGACTGCGGATATCCTACCAGAAGACATCACCAAGCTACAGGAATGGAATAAAAAGTGGCTGCTACAATTCAATGAAGAAAAATATAATGTCCTGCATCTTGGGAGGGGATATCCAGCATACCAATACCACATGGGAAACACTCACTATCCACCACAGGGGCAGAGAAAGACCTGGGACTATAATATGTTACCAGGCTACCAGTGAAAGCCAAATCCGTGCCAGTCGCAGCGGAGGGGTTAAGAAGGCGTGGATGAAGTCTCCGGGCGTCACCCTCCACAGACCGGCGCCTCGTGGGACTGGTGGCTGCGGGCTCGGGTGATGGGTGGCCGGGACATGCTCATCCCGGAGGTGCCACGGACGCGACACCAGGGCGGCGGCGGCGTCCACATCTCGGGGTTCGATCAGGTTCTCTTCTCCAGCCAGCCGCTCAACGCCGAAGCCAACGTGACCCTCGACGTGGACAGGTAAGACGGGATTAGTTTTTCACGTTCCAGGTAAGTTGATGTTTGTGATGGTATACCCCAACGTAAGCTTCGATGTGGACAAGTGAGGAGACGGGATCAGTTTCTCGGGTTCCAGGTAAATTGATGTTTGTGATGGTATGCCCCAACGTAAGCTTCGATGTGGACAGGTGAGGAGACGGGATCAGTTTCTCGAGTTCCAGATAAGTTGATGTTATTGATGTTATACCCCAACGTAGCTTCGATGTGGACAGGTGAGAAGACATGATCAGTTTTTAGGGTTCCAGGTAAATTGATGTTCGTGATGTTATACCCCAACGTAAGCTTCGATGTGGACAGGTGAGGAGACGGGATCAGTTTCTCGGGTTCCAGGTAAATTGATGTTTGTGATGGTATACCCCAACGTAAGCTTCGATGTGGACAGGTGAGGAGACGGGATCAGTTTCTCGGGTTCCAGGTAAATTGATGTTTGTGATGGTATACCCCAACGTAAGCTTCGATGTGGACAAGTGAGGAGACGGGATCAGTTTCTCGGGTTCCAGGTAAATTGATGTTTGTGATGGTATACCCCAACGTAAGCTTCGATGTGGACAGGTGGGGAGACGGGATCAGTTTCTCGGGTTCCAGATAAGTTGATGTTATTGATGTTATACCCCAACGTAAGCTTCGATGTGGACAGGTGGGGAGACGGGATCAGTTTCTCGAGTTCCAGATAAGTTGATGTTATTGATGTTATACCCCAACGTAAGCTTCGATGTGGACAGGTGGGGAGACGGGATCAGTTTCTCGAGTTCCAGATAAGTTGATGTTATTGATGTTATACCCCAACGTAAGCTTCGATGTGGACAGGTGGGAAGACGGGATTAGTTTTTCACGTTCCAGGTAAATTGATGTTCGTGATGTTATTGACCAACGTAGCTTCGATGTGGACAAGTGAAGAGAAGACGGGACCAGTTTTTCATGTTAAAGTTGTGTTGGTATTCGTGATGTTAATTATGGTCCAAAGTGAATATAGACGAAGACAGGTGCGTGGGAAAGATGTTTTGGAGATCCAGGTGTGTTAATATTCGTGATGGTATTATCTAACGTATCAGGACACCTCTCCTCCCGAAATTGACCTCTCTTTCGGCCACCTCTTTTGATTCTTTTTTGTAGGAGCAGCGAGTAACGGGCTTTTTTAATATTGTTTCCTTTTTTGTGCCCTTGAGCTGTCTCCTTTGTTGTAAAAAAAGAAAAAAACGTGAATATCGAGGTATCAATACATCTCTCCACCCGAAATTGACCTCTCTTTTGGCCACTCATCCAAACTTTCTCTTATAACAGCAGTGATTAGCAGGCTTTTTTACCCTCATTTATGTTTGCCTTTGAGCTGCTTCCTTTACTGAGAGAAGAAAAAAAATCAAGGTGAGTAACGGGGCGCCCTCACCTGCAGTGCGCGTGAGTTGGACTACGAGCAACACCTTCGCCAAGACCTGAAGGACGCCGAGGTGGTGGTCCTGACCCGCCACCCCTGCGAGGTCACCCCCCTGCCCACACACAAGGTCAGCCTCTATACAGGTCACAGTTAAAACCTCATTAATGGCAAAAAAATATTACCAAAAATACTTGACACAAAATACGATAAAAACAGGCTTGTCTCGTCATAGAATCATCAAGAATCGGTACTTTTTATGGTTATTCAACAGAAGGTCTTTTAAACAACGCCTTAATGTCAAAAAAAGTGTTAAGTATCTTTGTACACACTGAAGATTAAGAGCAAATTATTACCATTGATTATTTAGACGTGAAAAGCCATGATACCATAGAAGTGAGAGCAGGGAGGGAGGAATGAAGAAAAGAGTTACTTGAGGAAAGGAGGGAGGAATGTAGGAGTGTGGGTGGAGGGGGGGAGGGGTGAAGGATCAGCAGGGAGCGGAAGGAGGTGTGTCAGGTCAGCAGGGGACGGGAAAGAAAGGTGTAGAGTCACAGGAAGAAGAGTATGGGTGAGGGAACAATAGAGGGAAGGAGAAAGAGGGTACAAGGGAAAGAAGGAACAAGAGAAGAGGGAGTATTGAGAAGAGGAGGAACCAGAGATAAAGAGAGAGAAGAAAAGAGATAATACTGAGAAGAGGAGGAATATAGATAAAAATACGTCTTGAAGAGATAAAAAAAAGTGATAACAAAGGGACAAGAGTTAGAAAAGAAGAAAGATATGGAAGAAAGTGTAGGGAAAGAGTGGTATTTGGTACATATAGAGGCATTATAAAGTGAGATGAGAAAATGGGAAGTAGTAAGAGGGAAGGGAGTGAGCGGTATCAGGTAGGCATTAAAAGTGACATAAGAAAAAGGGAAGAATATGAGAAAGAGAAGGGAAAGAGAGATTGATTAAAGTGGGAAGAGAAAATGGAAAGACGAATCGAGAGGAGGCAAAGAGCTAACAGAGGCAAGGAATGGGGAGTATATGGCCAGCCAACATGGCCTAATAGAGTGTTTTCCCGCAGACGAATAAGACCTACGTGATCTACATCGACCAGCCAGACGAGAACAAGGACCACTATGCTTATGAGGTGGTGGCCGTGGTGAGTAACTGTGAGTGAGTGTGAGATGAGCAAAAATAAACAAATGCGACTGAGAGAAGAAAGAATGTCTATCTTAAACTGTATTAGAATTTTCATTTTTACCATTAACTTTATCGTCCCTACATATAATTTTTCTCTGTACCTTAAACTCAATTCCCTACCTACCCACTAATGTTTCTACCTACCCAGTTTCATTCCCAGCCATCCACTCGTCTTCCTACCTGTGAGTTTTCCGTTTCCTTTAATGACCACATCTTTACCACCCGATAAAACTTTCCTATTGAACTATCTACCACCCACCCTTATCCCAGCCCACAGCCTCCTCTTGCCCCCCAAACTCGCATTCTCAGCCTCACGATCTCCTCTTCCCTTGCAGTGTTTAGGGATCAACGACAGGGACATTCACGAGAACCTCCGAATGATGATCACCTTTCCCTTCTTCGGCAATCAAGTGTACCTGGTGGCCTGCCCAAACTCCCCCTACTGGTGAGTGTATAAAAGGGAGAATGTGGGAAGAGACTGATTGATTTATTGTGGCGTTCCTTCATGGCGTCGGAACTACCAATGTTACATAGCGCAGAGGGAGAAAGAGAAAATATGAAGGATGGAAATGGGGGAAAGGATATGGATGGCAGGATAGGGAAGTAGAGGAAAATGAAAAACAAATAAATGGAAGGATGGGAAAGAGGTGAGAGATATGGATGACAGGATTTGGAAGACGAGGAGTGTGAAGAAGAAAGACTGATAGCAAAGGGAAGGAGGACAGGAAAGGGTAGGACATAAAAGGAGAAGGAAAAGGTACAGGAAAAGATGGACGGAAGGAAAGAGAAAGGTGAAGCATAACAGGATAAGGAAGTACAGGAAAGTTAAAAAGAAAGACTGATAGCAAAGGGAAGGATGATAGGAACGGGCAGGATATAAAAGGAGAAGGAAAAGGTACAGAAAAAGATGGACGGAAGAAAAGAGAAAGGTGAAGCATAATAGGATAAGGAAGTACAGGAAAGTTAAAAAGAAAGACTGACAGCAAAGGGAAGGATGATAGGAACGGGCAGGATATAAAAGGAGAAGGAAAAGGTACAGAAAAAGATGGAGAGAAGGAAAGAGAAAGGTGAAGCATAATTGGATAAGGAAGTACAGGAAAGTTAAAAAGAAAGACTGATAGCAAAGGGAAGGAGGACAGGAAAGGGTAGGATATAAAAGATAAAGGAAAAAGTACAGAAAAAGATGGACGGAAGGAAAGAGAAAGGTGAAGCATAACAGGATAAGGAAGTACAGGAAAGTTAAAAAGAAAGACTGATAGCAAAGGGAAGGAGGACAGGAAAGGGTAGGATATAAAAGGAGAAGGAAAAGGTACAGAAAAAGATGGACGGAAGAAAAGAGAAAGGTGAAGCATAACAGGATAGGGAAGTACAGGAAAGAAGAAGGACCGATAGCTATCCCTTTACAACCCTCACCTCCATTCCTTTATCCCCCTCACCACATTTTAATAACTCACTATCCACTTATCCCCCTCAACAGGTTCTTATAACAAGCTCACCATCCCTCACCATCCCCTCTTCATCATCACCATTCCCTTATTACCATCACCACGTCCTCTTAACACCCTCACCATCCTCTTCACCACTCCCTCATCACACTCACAACATCCTCCTCACACACAGCCGCCCCGGACGCAAAAGAGTGATCTACCGCGCATCAGAGAAGGACCAACTCTACGCCCTGAGGAACCCCGTGATGAAGCCCCCCTTGAGGGTCACATACGCCCTCAGAACTCCCCCGAAGGATCCCCAGCAGGAGTTTGCCCTTGAGAACAGATACGTCGTGAATTACATGGGCGGTGGATTCGGCCATTACCTTCCCACCGAGGACAGAGAGGCGTAGATTAAGTAGATGAGTTGTGAAAAATGCAATAGTATACAAATAAGTAGATAAGTAGATGGATGGATGGATAGGCTAATAGACAGGCAAACAGAACGGTGGATAGTTAAATAGACAGATGGATAATTAAGTACACTAATGGATACACAGTTTAATACAAAGGCAAATAGACAAATAGACAAATAAGTAAAGTGAAGGATAAACAGTTTGATACGTAAGCAAGCAGAATGATGGACAGTTAGATAAGTAGATAGACAGATAAACTAGATAGATACAGTCTAATAGTATGCAAACAAAAAGATAGTTGGATAGATAGTAAGATAAGCATGTTATTGGATAGGAAGACTAATTAATAGGCAAACAGGAAGATATAGTTAGACATAGATCGATAAAGTAGACTGATACAGACTATAGTAGGTAAGCAAACAGAAAGATACAGCTAAATAGATAGATAGAAAAGTAGATTGATGGATAGACAGACGAATAAATAGGCAAAGATAAATAGATACAGATAGATAGAAAGTGTTATAATCAGTGTGTGCGTACGTACGTGTGTCACAAGGGGGGTTTTCACAATATGGCGCAATCCTAGGTTACATAATGCTTAGGAACCTTAAAGATTAGTTAAATTCCGTTTCAGTCACCGAAGTCCCTTCTTAGAAAGTAATAGTTGTTCTCACGTCCCATAGAGGAACCTAAGTTATGGTTTCAATATTTTGCATTCGTGTTTATATCCAAGTGTATTATGCTTTCCACTCTAAGACGGTTTTCAACCTAGTAACACACAGCAACGATTACATTTTGAGGATCATTCGTTTTTCTTTTTGATTCTTAACAATAGAAACCTAGACTTAGAAACCTGGAATATTTATACAAGTGAAGAAGACCACCTCTCATGGCTCATGTATGAATGAATGGGGAAGTAAATAGATAGGCAACAGACATTATTTTAAGGTGCTGGCTATAGCGGCGGTGGGCTTTCTTGAGGGGGCTCTTGGGCGACACCAGTCCGTTAGAGGCGCAGGCGAATTTTATTTATTGTGGTTGCCGTATTGTATGACTGTTTCTTGGCCCATGCTGCCCCCCGGTGCTCCTCTTGACCAAAGTTGCTGAAGTTAGGATTGACTGAAGATCTGGGCAGCATGTGGGTCATCTTCCGCCACTCAGGCTCACCACGCCCACACGCTGACACTTGGGGCCACCGCCTCCTCATAAACATATAGAGCAAACATATTTTATAAGAAATGTTTATAAATGAAGCCGGAAAGACGAAACATCTTTTATTTTCCTTAATAAAGTATCGAGCTTATAGATTCATGAAGCTCAATGAATAAATAAATGCGTAAACTTTCGGATAAAATTACAATATATCCAACACACACATTCCCACACAGGTGATCCTCCATGCACGTTTGAGAGAACATTCCGCGGCAGGAGCGTTCGCCGATTATCCGAGGCCGCCGGTGCTGTGTGGTTTACTGCGCCGTGCATTAAACCGGGGATTATTACCACACTAAACACGTAATTACCTGACAGCGTGCGTCGGGAAACTGTTGCAGTCCACCCCGTGACCGCCACCGTTTTCTATTTACGCTCCTAGACGCTGATACACGGATTTACGTTCATTAATTATATTCACGCCAAACAGCTTAGCGACTTAGCGGCATTACGTAGTGGTGGGGACGAGAAGTTATGCCCCCTGCCACATATTTAACGCACCCACCATCTTCACCATCCCAATACCCAAGCACTTTCCTCACCCCCCCTTACCACCTCCTATCACCCTCACTACACCATCATCCTCACTATCCCAATATCCTACCGCTTCCCTCACTCCCCCTTAGCAGCTCCTCATCACCCTCACCAAACCAGTATCCTCACCATCACCATACCCTACCGCTTCTCTCACCCCCTTACCATCTCCTTGTCAACCTCACCACACCCTTATCATCCTCACCATCCCCTTACAATTCCATCACCATCACCGCGTTGTTCTGCCACACTCACCACGATACCTGATAATTGTACAAAAAAAAAAAGAGAATTACATTAAAAGAGAGAAAAGGACAATAAAATGGACACAAAGGTAGATTAAAGACAAGCAAATAAACGGAAACTACAGAAGAAAACCCGCGAATGAAAGAAAAAAAAAGAAAGAAAGAAGGAGAGCGACAGTACGTGCATTTATTTGTTACATCATAAAAAGAAAATCACATGAAAGAGAAAAACAACAACAAAACGTACACAAAAGTAAATCAGAAAACAAACAAACGAACGGAAGCTTTAGAAGAAAACCCACGAAAGAAAGAAAGATGGCGACGGTACAGGTATTTAAAGAACCCTGTCATCGTCGCTCATCCAGTATTTTTTTTCCTTTACCATCGATGATTAAAAAAAAAATGCAAAAGTAGATCGAAATAACCCAAACGAGTCTTCCACCTACGCTTCTGAATGCATACCTGTCCACGCACACCTGTACAAGCACATATTTCGAGCACTTGTTGACCATACCTGAGCACACCTGAGCAAGTTCGTGTCCCAAAGGCAACACAGGCACAGGCGTGGACCCTCAAGCCCTCCCACACCTGTATCTGTGATGAGTGTTGACAGAAACGGACAGAATTGGGGAAGGCAACGAAAGTAAAATTCTTGAAAGGAGCACTCGGAAAATTAATCAAATATTTCTACACTGAACTAAAATTGGAGGAGGAAAGGAAAAAAAAAATTGAAAGGAACTCCCAGAAAATGAATAAAATATCGACGCTGAACTGATACTGACTTTGACACACACGCAAAAAAATATAACTAAAAAAGAGGAAATTAGGAGGGGAAGCGATTGAAAAAAAATGTTTGAATGGAGCTCCCAGAAAATTAATAAAATACCTCAACACTAAATTAAAATCGCCTTTGACACACACAAAAAAAAATAGAATGAAACTAAAAGACAGGAGTATACGAAAAAAGGCCAAGAAAAGCATCAAATGAAACTTAACACTGGCATTAAAAAGAACATCAACAACAAAGAAAACAACAAAGAAAACAACAAACAAAAACAAACAAAAACAAACAAAACAAACAAAACAAAGAAAAGAAAGCAACAAAGAAAAACAACAACAAATGAAACTGAACTCAGGTGATAGCCAGTCATAAAAAGCAAACAAGATAACAACAGGCAATCAACCCAACACTATGAAAACAAGGAAAACAAGGAAAGAAGACACATCAGAGCAAATTCGGTGACTCGCTTTTCGTCATGCATTTCAAAATCTTAAAATCTGGCGTGCTCAAGACTGCAATGATAAAAAAATAAAGCAAATATAAATAAAGCTACCAGACAGGCGCCACGCAAGCAGGAAAGCACAGTGTTTTCCTGAGCGTCTCTTCCTCCCTCGCGATGCAGGAAGAAAAGACGAAAAAATGGCACGCAATACACCTGGCAGCCTCCCGCCCCCTGTAGGTAAACGGGGGATACCAGGAACAAGATAACATACGAAAAAACTTAGTATATACAGTTATAAATTATCACGCTACGAGGTACAAGAAAGCTGTCCTTGCGTTTATATGCGGAATCAACGAACTAGACACCAAAATTTATATTAACTAAGTATCATGTTAACAAAGACGAAACTATGGAGGAAAAAGGGAGAATAGAAAGATGAAAGTAAAAGACATAGGGAGGAGGAAAAACCAAGAGCCAACACGCACGCCATAAATCTCACCTGTCATCCATAACTGCAGGTGACTTCACTACGCCTGCAAGCGCCATTCCCTACCCTCCTCACTAACCTTCCTGAGCTCCTGCAACACGCCACCACCTCCTCGCCTCTCCCAACACCTGCCTTAAACCTGCAGCCTCCGTCACACCTTCACCACACACCTGTTGCCTCCCTACAATATACCTGACAACAAATACACCTTCTGAAAACGAGAAAAGAGACAGAAAAAACATCTCCCACTCCAAAGAAATGCCCGTCAACGCAAAAAAGCAATTGGTCTTTATCGTTTTCTTCAGTGTTGTGTATCTGGTGCTTCTGAAGATCGAGTCAGAGTGGAGTTTGGATCGGCCCCGGAAAGTTGTGAGGAAGGAGAAAGAAGGAGACACCGGACACAAGGAGGTGAGATCGAGGGACAAGGACCGAGAGGAAGGGAACACAAAAGATAGTGAGGATGATGCGTCAGTCAGAAACTCAAGTCGTGTTGCCAAGGTTGAAGGTGATGGTGAAGGTGCAAGGTCGCTGGTTGTTAATGTGACGATGACTGGTGGTGATAAAAGGGGAGTTACTGACACAAAGACAATAAGACAGAAAGGTGACATGTGGGACGAAGGGAAAAAGTTCTCTGCGGCACAAAGAACAGTACAAGGCAATCCCACGACGGACGATCCTGAAAGCAAAAGATATCAAGTGGTTTTCTCAAAGGACGCCAGGCGGGAGGACGTTCAAGGCAAGGTGTCGATGAGAAAACTTTTGATGATCAACTCCAACACCGAGAAACGTGAAACTTTTCCAGAGGACCTAAAACCAGCGTCCCCTTCCAGCGTGCCGAGGCAAAGAGCGAGACTCCATACAATCAGCGGTGAGGATCTTCGCCCAGAGGAACCAAAGAACGTTGCGGGCGTTGCAAAACTCTCTCAGTCGGCAGCTTCAAGACACGAAGAGCTGCGTCCCTCACGCCCTCCCCCCCTCGACACATCTTCTGAGGAGCCGCTAAGATTCAGCAGCGAGAGTGGTCACACAGAAGGTCAACTGCTGACAACCGTATCTACAGCAGTTCCTCCGCCACGCCTACTGATGTCGTCGACAGAGCCAGGCGCCGCGGAGTCCCTCACACTGGACATCACCGTGCGTGGCTCGGGCGTGACCGTGGCGGTGGACGGGCGGCAGGTGAGGAATATCGAACCCCTGCGTGATATGAATGAAATTCACCATCACTCATAATGACACGCAAGAATCTCGAAATTGGAAATCCATCCATACACTTTTCATCAGTCAGCCTGACCCCCCCCCCCCCTCCCACAGGTGTACCGCGACGAGCTGCACACGATGGCCTGGGGGCCCGACGAGGCGCGCCTGCACGCCGGCCTGCACCTGCTGCTGCTGCACCAGACCGCCGGCAGCCTCGTCGCCGCGGAGTCCTTCATGACGTGGCAGCCAGAACTCGACAAGGGTTTTATGCAATATTGGAATGAAATTCAAGAAGGGCGGCTCCTGGTACTCCTGGGCGCCGTGAGTCACCGATGCCACGTGATATGAAGGTGTTATATAACTCTCTGTATTCCCCTGTGAGTGACGGCACTGCCATTGTTCTGCATTTACAGCCTGACTTTACGACGTTCCTGGGCGAGGCGGTGACGGACTTCCTGACGCAGGAGGGGTCCATCTTCGCGGACCGCCTGGCCTACAGGGACGCCTGGTGCCTGCTGCTGCACAAGGGCGGCGGCGTCCTCCACGAGGCACTCGTCACCTCCCGTCCCGGCCACAACTACACCAAGCACGATGTGTCGCCGCTCACCACCCGCGTCACGGTGCCGCGCACGCCAGGTGAGAGGTGCAAGGCAGAGCGGGACGGGGCACAAGGGGACAGGAACGAGGAGAGGGGAAGGGAAAGGGGTAAATGGAGGGGGTGCCACGATGCCCCGCACAACATGTTATTTATAGAGGTGCCCCGAGGATTATGAAGAGGGAAGAGGAAAGAAAAGGCTGTCACTGGGCCGCGCCACTGACCGCGGTGCCTGTCTGCCCGCAGAGCCGCGGTGCGGGTGGAACGCCGCCCCGGGCATGGAGCAGCACGCCGCCTTCTGCCGCGCCTTCGACGGCTACGGTGCCTTCTGCAGCTGCCACGAGCCGCCCTGGTCGCCGCGCCCCGCCTCGCCCGTGAGACCCGTTGTTGACTTGTTGTTTTGTGCCTTACAGCGACACGCCTCACACAGGTGCTAATGAGCCGCGTCTCAGGTGCCGTACGCGCTGCGTGAGGTGATCCCGGTGGCCGTGGTGACGGCGCGGCGGCTGCCCCGCGTGCTGCGCCAGCTGGCCCAGCTGTGGGCCAGCCCCGGCGGCCTCCACACGCCCGTCTCTATCTTCGTCGACGGCCACAGCCCCGAGGCGCGGCGCCTGGCGGCCCTCCTCGGCGTGCCGCTCACCGAGCACCACAACGACGATCAACCAGGTCAGAGTCCTGTAGAATCATCATACCTTCCGTGATATCTGGTTTCATTTCACGGCGAGAACATTCCAGCAAGAAACATAGAGAACAGAGCGTGGCGCCAGCAGTAATCAAACTGTTCTTTCCTTCCCTCGCAAGGGTCCACGCGGCGCGTCAACGCCCACGTCAAGTCGGTGCTGCAGAAAGTGTTCCAGCAGCACCCCGCCGCCGACAAGGCCATCATCCTGGAGGACGACCTTGACCTTGCTCCAGATTTGATCCCGTGAGCATCGTCCTCCCTTGTGTTGCGCCTCATCAATACATTCACAGAGCAACACACTTGCTGCTGCTGACAACTGTTTCCCCGTGGCTTGGCAGGTTCTTCCAGCAGACGGCGCCCCTGCTCACGGCTGACCCCAGGCTGTTTTGTGTCAACGCCTTTAACAGGAACGCCTTCCCTCACACTGCCCATGACCCAGCGCGGCTGTACCGCGTGCACGGCGCCCCTGGCCTCGGCTGGATGGTGAGGCGGCGTGTGGCTAACGAAATGGTGCAGCAATGGGCCCCCGACGACACGGTGAGTCACTGTTGCCATAACCGTGGAATGGCATGACCGTCTCGTGTTGACCACTGAACTATTGTGAGTGTTGACAGAGCCTGGACTGGGACCTGTGGGCGCGGCAGGTGGTGATGGGGGACAGAGCCATGCTGGTGCCCGAGGTGCCGCGCACCAAGCACGTGGGCGGCGGCGGCGTGCACGTCACAGGCCTCGAGCAGGCACTCTACCACGGCCAGCGGCCTCTCAACGCGCAGCCACTCGTGACCCTCGACGTGACGGGGTGAGGGCGATGGATTCTGCTAGACAGCCACTTGCACGCTGTACCTTCACAGCCACAGCCTGAACTACTCACAACTTAAGCAGCCACTAATAAGTCTCATGCTATCCCTCGTCTCCTCAGGGCGCAGCGGGATCGTTACCTGCACACCCACCACACCGCCATCGCCGAGGCGCGGGTGGTCAGGATCAGGGAACACCCGTGCAAGGTGCTGCCCCTGCCACGACACACCGTGAGTACAAGGCGCTGCCCCAGCGCAGGCAATGTATTCTATTATAAAGTGACCGTCATACAGGGTGTGTCACCACAGTAGCTTCCGATACAAGTCTCTCTGCAGCTTATATCATCGTGTTGCCCTCGCCAGGTGAATGAGACCTTCGTGATCTACCTGCACCAGCGTGTCAACACCTCCTCCTTCTCCTCGGCCTACTACGTCGCCGCCAGAGTGAGTTACCATGCAGAATCCTCACCCCCACCACACATAACCTTCCTTCCTGACCTTTCCTCAACGCTCCAAAATACTCCACACACCCACACTCACCCCCAACCCCCCTCCACACACACAACACACCTCCCTCTGACACACAGTTTGACGAGGCCCTTCACCCAGCCTGTCAGCGCCGCGCCTAATGAAGCCTTCTGCCCCTCAGTGTCTTGGCCTCAACGACCACATCGCCTCCGAGAACCTGAACCTGATGCACACCTTCCCCTTCTTCGGCAACCAGCTCTACCTCGTCGGCTGCCCCTTCTCTCCTTTCTGGTGGGTACTCGGGGGGGAGGGGGGGAGGGGGGGGGTAGAGATAAAACTTTTTTGACAGCAATGGAAGCAGCTTAAGGGCAACAAAATGAGGACACAAAAAAGCCCACTAAGCGCTGTTCATGTTTAAAAAGAGTTAGTATGAGAGGTCAGAACAGAGGTCAATTTCGGATCATTTGTGCAGGCTCTCAGTTTTAACGTGTTTCATGAATTAGAACTTGATGGCTGAAACACGTGACTTTATTAACTATTTTCAACGTTACTATAAAGAGTAGATAAAGCAGCAAAGCACGCTCTCTTCCTCCTTCTCTCTATATATATATATCTATTTATCTATCTATCTTATCATATATCACACACTTTCATATTATCTTTCCATGCGCTCTCTCTCTCTCTATTTATCTATCTATCATATCCTTTCATGCTCTCTTCTTTCCCCTCCCTCCCTCTATCTATTTATCGATCTATCTAATCATCTTTCCACACTCTCCTATTATCCTTTCATTCCTTCAGTCTTTCTTTCGTCTTGCATTCATTCATTCCTTCATTCACTTTTCTAACTTTTCTTCTCTCTCTATCTTCCCGGCAGCCTGACAAGGGACGATGAGGACATGTACAGCCCAGGGGAGGAGGATGTGACGTACGCTAAGCTGCACCCCTTCAGGAAACTCAGACAGAGGGTGCGGCTAGTGGTGAGGGGAGCGAGCTCTTTCAGGGATGAAGTGAATCTAAACAACCTGATAAGCATTGATTTTAGAGAAGAAGAAGGAGGAGGAGGAGGAGGAGAAGGAAGAGGAGGAAGAGAGGAAGAGGTAAAGAAACAACTGAGGGGATGGGAAGGATGATGCGAATTAAAACGAAAAAGAGGAAGAAAAAGAAGGAGGAGGAAGAGGAGAAAGAAGAGAGAAAGAGGAAAAGAAGCAACAGAGGGGATGAGAAGCATGATGCGAATTAAGACGAGAAAGAGGAAGAAAAAGGAGAAGCAGGAGAAGAAGTAGCAGAAGGAGGAGGAGATGTGGGTGAGTAACAAGTGAGTGGAACGTTGTATATTAGTGATGTTATAGTTCGGATGTTTTACCTGTGTTGAGGATGTTGATGCCCTTTGGTGTTATGTATATCGCTATGCTGAAAAGGTATGCGAGGAAGGTGAAACTAGAAAATGTAAAGAAAGAGGAATAAATAAAGGATAATAACCAGACAATGAGAAAATATGTTACAAGTAGAATAAGGACGTGGGAGAAAATAAATGGACGAGTACGACGTGAGTGAAGACGAAGAGAGGAACGAAGATGAGGACGAGGAAGAAGTGGAGGAGGATAACAAGAAAATGGAAGAGGAGGAAATGACAAAGAGGAAAAGAAACAGTTGGAGGATGAAAAGAACGATGAGAAAGATGATGATGGGAACGAAAACACCAAAGAAGCAGAAGAGGAGGAGGAAAAAAGATGCCAAAATGAGGAAAACGAGAACAAGAAACACGGTGAGAGAGAGGAAGAAGGGAAGAAGCAGAAGAGGAGGAGGAAAAAGATGCCAAAATGAGGAAAGCGAGAACAAGAAACACGGAGAAAGAGAAGAAGAAGGGAAGAAGCAGAAGATGAGAAAGAGAACTAAGATGGAAAACGAGATTAAGGGAAGGAGGAAAACAAGAAACAAGAAGGACGAGAAGGAGAAAGAAGAGGAGGAGAAGGAGGAGGAAAATGATGTCTGCGAATAAGAGTGAAGAAAAGAAGAACAAAAAAAAGGAGAACGAAGAGGAAAAGAACAAAGAGAACAATTAGGAAAAAAAACAAGGAGGAGGAAAAGAAGGAAAATATAATGTCTATGAATAACAATGAGGAAAAGAAGGAAAACAAGAAAAGATTTGAACCAGAAACGAGAGGAAAAATAAAGGAAATTAAAAACAAACAAGAAGAACGAAGAGGGGGTGGAGGAAGAGGACGAGGAGGACGACGAGGAGGAGGAGGAGGAGGAATATGCTGTCTGGGAATGCCATCACTCTGCCCCATGCTAATAGAGGTCTCGTGGACGTGTTTATGCTGCTGACGACAAGTAGCTCGAGACTCACTAGACGACCCGCTTTTTTATCTTTTTTTTTTTTAGCACTGTGGCTGTTTGTGTGTGTTTGTGCGTGTGTGTGTGTTCCCTGTTATCCTTCGCGTGTTTTATTCTTCAGTTATTCTCTCTCTATGTGTCTGCGTCTGGTGTTTGTCTGTCTGTCTGTTTGTTTGGTCATCTGTCTCAGTTTATATGTTTTGTTTTGTTTTTCTCTCTGTCTGAATCTGTTTCCGTCTCTCTCTCTCTCTCTCTCTCTCTCTCTCTCTCTCTCTCTCTCTCTCTCTCTCTCTCTCTCTCTCTCTCTCTCTCTCTCTCTCATGAATTAATAAAACCGCACCAACGCACATTTTTTCCCCTCAGAACACACTCGTAAACATTTATTGCAACGCCGCCAACGAGGAACGACAAGAATAAGTAAAAGATTATATATAGAAACGAGAACAGACGAAACGAGACGAAATAAAATACACTAAACCCGAAATTGACCTCTTCCACCCGAAATTGACCTCTCTTATGGCTACTCTTTACTTTTTACTTTTGTGGGAGCGGCGAGTAGCGGGCCTTTTTTTTACCCTTTTTGTTGCCCTTGAGCCGTATCCTTTGATGTAAAAAAAAATGTCCCTCTTTGTATATCTTGAGAGGAAAATAGACAGCCATGGAACAGAGAGACAGACGGAAAGATAGACAGACAAGAAGACATGCAAGATGAGAGAGAGATGAATACAAAAACGGACGGAAAAAGAGAGAAAGAAACCAAGGAAGACAGAATGATTGAGTGACGCACAGACAGACAGACAGACAGACAGACACACAGACAGGGACAAATTGGGCGTGTGGGATAATGTGAGATCGACAAATGAGGCACACAGGCAATAAAATCACTCATGTATGCACGCGTTCCCCAAGTCACACACACACACGCACACACACAAAAAAAACTAACACTCACATGAAAACGTCAGATCAGGTCAGGTGAGGGACAAAACCACAAGCTCACATACCTGGAAAGAAGAAAATAATATAATCAGAGAAGCATAAGGACTCCAGGTAATATATTATAGCAAGACAATGTTGAGTGGCAGTAAAGAGAGAGTAGTACAGGTGACAGGTAGGCGGAGTGCCGGGGCCCAGGTAATGAAGGAGCGCCTTAATTGGCATTCCCCAGGTGACATGCGGCGACAGGTGAGTCTGAGCTCCACCCGAACACCTGAGCGGAAAGACAGGTGAAGGAATTTGCTACGTGCATTGGTTTTATTTAGAGAGAGATGAAAGGAGATAAAAGCAGAATGCATGAATGAATGCAAGAAGGAAGAAAGAAAAGAGAAAGAAAGATAGATAAAGGAAGAGAGAAGCAAAGGACGAAGAAAAGAAAAAAATGCGAGAAAAAAAGAGAGGATGAAAGAAAGATAGAAAGGAGGAAAAGAAAAGAAAGAAAGAAAAAAGTTAGAAAGATGGGAAAATGAAAGAGGAGAAAACGAATGAATGAATGAAAGATATAGAAAAAAATACAATGAACGTGAAAGAACAAAAATGAAAGAAAATCAAAATAAGAAAGAATGAAAGAGAATTAAAGAATCTAATATATAAACAAACAGACTGACAAAGGAATACAAGTAAAAAATTAAAAAAAAAATAAAAAAAATCTGAAGAAGGAAAGTAAACCCAAAAACTCGCATCAAGGACATTGCTCCCATCCTTCCCGGTGACAACTCTCAACACAATTCCCTCACAAGACTTTTCCATGCGACGCACACCTGGGAGACACACCTACAGGACCTACTTCAGTAACCCATAAAGAAAGAAAATAGGGAAAAGAAAATGGGAGTATAGTAAGAAAAGAAAAGGGGAAAATATAAAAAGGAAAGTAGGAGAGAAAACATTTGAGTCGCCTTTTCCTTCTCCCTCATTCAGATCATAAAAAAAGAAATGGTAGAAAAATGAAGGAAAAGTGGGAAAATAAGAAGAGAGAGAGAGAGAGGAGGAGGAAAGTAGATCAAACACTTGCATCTTCTTTTCCTTCTTCATTCACCACATAAAGAAATAAAAAAAGGAAAAGAAAATGAAGGTGTAGTAAGGAAAGAAGAAGGTTGGAGGGAGAGAAAAAAAGTGAGGAGGAGGAAAGTAGAAGGTTAAACATTTGCATCTCCATTTCCTTCTCTCTCATTCGGCCACATAAAGAAAGAAAAAAGGAAAAGAAAATGAAGGTGTAGTAAGGAAAGAAGAAGGTTGGGAGAGAAAAAAAGTGAGGAGGAGGAGGAAAGTAGAAGATTAAACATTTGCATCTCCATTTCCTTCTCTCTCATTCGGCCACATAAAGAAAGAAAAAAATTAAAAGAAAATGAAGATGCAGTAAGGAAAGAAGGAAGTGGGAGAGAGATAAAAAAAAAGTGAGGAGGAGGAAAGTAAGAGATTAAACATTTGCATCTATTTTTCCTTCTCTCTCATTCACCCACATAAAGAAAAAAGGAAAAAGAAAATTAAAGTGTAGTAAGGAAAGAAGGAAATGGGATGGAGAAAAAAAAAGTGAGGAGGAGGAAAGTAAGAGATTAAACATTTGCATCTATTTTTCCTTCTTCCTTATTTTTAGCCACATCTTCAGTCACAAGTAATCAAACCACGAGACTGAAAGGCATCACGTAAAGGTGCGAGAAATTAACCAGATGTGAAGTGCACCATATCGTAATAGACAAAAGAAAAAAAAAACAATTCGAATACTACGTAATATTTCGGTTTAAAGAATGGTGATGTGAGGCAAAGGAGAGACGTGAAGGAGAGGAAAAGGGAGCAGGAGTAACGAGAGGTAAGGGAATGTGATGGAAAGACAGAGAGGGGCACAGGGGAATAGGTTACAGGAGGCCCAAGAGGAGAGCAAAGGGAAGAAGAAGGGGGCACAGGAGGAAACGGGAGGGGCGCAGGAGAAGGGAGATAGGAAGAAGAGGGAGCCTTAGGAGGTATGTGTGTTCTTGTACTTCCTGTTCTTGGAGTGAAATGACAGTAGGAGTTAACAGGAGACAGGAGGCAACAGGCATGAGGGTTGTAGCTTCTGGTTATAATTTCATCGTTTCTTTGATGTCGGATTTCGTTTACATAAAAGTTATAGTCATGGATATTTTCTCTCGTTTGTTCTCCCGTATAAATAAGGTGTTTGTGCCTCATATATACGCCCTTAAGTACACAACCTCTCAAGTAAAACGTAGAAAGGGTGATGGCAGGAATGAAAAAAATAATAGTAATATATAATAATAGTAATATAATAATAATAATAATAATAATAATAATAATAATAATAATAATGGATCACTTTACACACGTCACCCCTGATAAGCTCACAAAACAACACCATCTCCTAAACAAAACGTAATAAGAAAGATAGCAAAAATAACAAACGAAAAAAAATAATAGTAATAAAAACATAATTAATAATAGCAATAATAGACGGGGCACTTTACACGCATGACCTCTGATAAGCTAACAAAACACCACAACGACGCCTGGCTGGTGGTCGCGTAGCCTCGAGTTCCAAGCAAGTGAATAATTACATAATGAGAATGTTTGTGTCGGTCAAGTGTGTTAAGGGAGGCAGCGAAGGCTCCATTAGGGCGGCCAGGCTCGTGTCGGCGGCGTCGTCTGTGTGTTCTGAGTCTCGTCTTTATCACAGGGCACCGCCGCCGCGCCTTCAGACCCCTGGCACTAAGATGGCGGTGGCACTGTCCAAGAAGTGCCGCCGGGTGATGTGGGTGGCGCTCCTCAACCTGGTGTACCTCCTCATCCTCCTCGTTATCAATATCCAACGACCGAATAGTGAAAGGAACAGCGGCGTGGAGAGGAGGAGGAGTAATGTGACCTCAACCACAGTCACCGATGGAGGGAGCCACAGTCACCCTTCATCAAACAAGACAGTGAAAACGCCTTTGGATGTGGGTGTTGATAGAGAGATGTACAGTCATGCTTCCTCGGACAGTCACTCCTCATCTCGGCCGTTGTCTTCATCAATATCAAAGGGGATGACAGAGAGATCGTCTTTTGATGTGGACGCCGATTCCTCCGACAATCTCCCCTCAGACAAGACTCCCTGGCCTGTCCCCTCCTCCTCAACAAGTGGGATGACGGAGAGAACGCCTTTGGATGTGGAAGTCTATAAAGGGATTCACAGTAATGTTTCATCGGATAGTTCCTCCTCATCTTACAAGACTCCTCATCCCTTGTCCTCCTCCTCAACAAGTAGGATGACGGAGACAACGCCTTTGGATATGTACGCTGATGGAGAGATTCATAGTCAGGCTTCCTCGGATACTCCCTCCTCACCAAACAAGACTCATCCCCCATTGTCCTCCTCCTTAGCAAGTGGGGTAACAGAAAGAACGTCTTACAATGTGGACGTCGATAGAAAGATTCACAGTCAGACTTCCTCGCAGAGTCTATCATCTAACGAGACTCATCCCCCGTTGACAAGTGGAACCAACGACAGGGAGGATGTGGCAGAGAAACACATCACGAGCTTTAATAGAGAAATGATCGACCGAAGGCAAGACAGGGACGATGTAAGGGACCTAAAAATCACCAGCTTAGTTACCATGTCGACAAATGAAACAGCCAACAGGAAGAAAGACGAAGACAGTATGAGAAAGCAAAACGTCACCAGTTCAGTTAACAAGCTAGAAATCTTCATGACAACCTCCCCGCAGATAACAACCCTTCAGAGCACACCAGAGGAGGAGAGAAGACAAACTGAGCTCCTTGAAGACAGAACATCGACGCCTCACATAACCAAGCATCCATCACTCCCTCTACAGACCCTCCACCACATAAACTTAGTGGAAGGGACGGAAATTGCTTCATCTTCTGGTACCTTGCAGTCCACGTCAACCCAAAGCAAGACTGGTTCCTTCCTCTCCCCTGTATTACCCCTTAACCCTTCAATGCCTTCCTCACCTCTCTCCTCGCTGCCCCCAAACCCCAAGACTAATCTCCCCCCTTCCCCTCCTCCCTTCCCCCCAACTCCCCTGTCCTCATTGTCCCCAAACCCGAAGAATGATCTCCCCTTTTCCTCTCTTCCGCTCCTTCACCCCACGACGCCTCCATCACCCCTCTCCTCCCTGCCCCAAAACCACACGACTGATCTCCCCTCTTCCCCTCTTCCCCTACTACACCCCAAAACGCCTCCCAAACCCCTTTTTTTGCTGGCTCCAAACCCCACGACTGATCTCCCTCTCTCCCCTCTTCCCCTTCACCTCCCAAAGACACTTTCCACACACCTCTCCTCCCCAATCCCCAAGACTGAGCTCCCCCTTTCTTTTCTTCCCCTTCTGTACTCCACCACGCCTCCCACATCCCTCTCCTCGCTACCCCTAAACCCCTCCCCCCCTCAGTGGACCAACACGTCCCACCCCGCCATAGAGGCGCCCCAGTCTGAGCCTCTTAAACGCGAGATCAAAGAAACCTTCCACCAGAGACTCTCAGAGCACACGGAAGGGCCCCGCCAGCCTCAGACGTCCCCCGGTGCAGTAACTTCTTCCTCCAAGGCAACGGTGACTCCAGACGACCAAGCCTCCGGACATCTGCACCTGGACATCACTATCAACGCCACGGGTGTCACTCTCGAGGTGGATGGCGTGCAGGTAAGGAAATCAATATAACGTTCAATAGTGACGGTGATAATGAAGCTAAGCAAACCTTCCTCGTTCAAACAACAGACAAAAGTTTCCATATTAACGCCCAACAAAATACAGGAGCTGCCCCGGCGTGTCCCTCCCCCTGAGTGTGTGTCTCCTGCAGGTGTACAGTGACCTCAACAGGACCAAGCTGTGGGGCACGGAGCGAGTCCGCTTCCACGCCGGCCTCCACCTCATCTCGCTCCACCCCCACACAGGTCACGTGACGGCCGCCAACTCCTTCACGACGTGGCAGGTGACCAGTGACACAGAGTTCCTGAAGGCGCTGCGGGACTATCAGGATGGACGCCTCCTGCTGGTGGCGGGCGCGGTGAGGCGATGCCAGGCGATGGCCATGTGATTTACAGTTTGAGTCGATATTTCATGTAAAATTCACTACCTAATTTGTGTCAGACTGACCCTAAAGAGACGCTGCGGGTAGATTTCTTAGTCTGGCCCGCTTCGAATTAACTGAGGACTTTTGACGGCAGCCTGACTTCACGAAGTCCTTGAGTGAAGAAGTGACGGATGTCCTGGGGCAGGCGGGGTCCATCTTCGCGGACCGCCTGGCCTACAGGGACGCCTGGTGCCTGCTGCTGCACAAGGGCGGCGGCGTCCTCCACGAGGCACTCGTCACCTCCCGTCCCGGCCACAACTACACCAAGCACGACGTGTCGCCGCTCACCACCCGCGTCACGGTGCCGCGCACGCCAGGTGAGGGGGGGGGGGCTGGGGACCAGAGAGAAGGGGGAAGGGGGGGACGGGAAGGGGTGCCACGGTGCCCTGTACACCAGGTTAGTTAGAGACGTGCCCAGCGAGGGTTACGGGGAAGGGGAGATGAGGAAAGGCTGTCACTGCGCCGCGCCACTGACCGCGGCGCCCGTCTGCCCGCAGAGCCGCGGTGCGGGTGGCACGCCGCGCCGGGCATGGAGCAGCACGCCGCCTTCTGCCGCGCCTTCGACGGCTACGGCGCCTTCTGCAGCTGCCACGAGCCGCCCTGGTCGCCGCGCCCCGCCTCGCCCGTGAGACCCGTTGTTGACTTGTTGCTTTGTGCCTTACAGCGACACGCCTCACACATGTGCTAATGAGCCGCGTCTCAGGTGCCGTACGCGCTGCCTGAGGTGATCCCGGTGGCCGTGGTGACGGCGCGGCGGCTGCCCCGCGTGCTGCGCCAGCTGGCCCAGCTGTGGGCCAGCCCCGGCGGCCTCCACACGCCCGTCTCCATCTTCGTCGACGGCCACAGCCCCGAGGCGCGGCGCCTGACGGCCCTCCTAGGCGTGCCGCTCACCGAGCACCACAACGACGAGCAACCAGGTCAGAAATGGCAGGTTCCCTGTCATGAACTAAGCTTGAACACGTGGTAAATATAAAAAGAAGTACATATAATCCGCGAGCGCGCGCGCGCTCTTGTGTGTGTGTGTGTGTGTGTGTGTGTGTGTGTGTGTGTGTGTGTGTGTGTGTGTGTGTGTGTGTCAGGTCCTGGGTATACAGGTCCACCACACACAGGGTCGGCGAGGCGCATCAACGAGCACATCAAGTACGTGGTGAGTCAGGCCTTCAAGCTCCACCCCGCGGCGGACAAGATTATTGTGCTGGAGGACGACCTCGAGTTGGCGCCGGACTTCATCCCGTAAGTACATTCCCCCTCCCCCACACCAACACGAGGCACGCACCCCCATGAACGTTCTCCCCAAATGGTGTTGTCGCCGCCATGAGTCTTGTTGAATCATAACACCACACGGAACAGGCTCATCATGCATCACTGACGGCCACTCGTGCCCGCAGGTTCTTCCAGCAGACGGCTGTGTTGCTCACCGACGACCCCGGACTCTTCTGCGTCAATGCGTACAACTACAACGCCTATGAGCACACCGCCCTGGACCCCGCCCGCCTCTACAGGGTGCACGGCCTCCCCGCCTACGGCTGGATGGTGCGGCGCCGCGTGGCCGAGGAGATGGTGCGGGAGTGGGTGCCCCGGAATATTGTGAGTGCACCGAGGGAGCCTTCAACACCCCCTGGCTGGGCGGCAATGTGCTACTCTGTAGGGTGCTGATCCAGGCGGGCCTCTCGTATACACAGGTGTGCTGCCTGCATTACATGTGTTGCCTTCGTGTTGACAGAGCCTGGACTGGGACCTGTGGCAGCGGGAGGTGGTACTGGGCGAGAGGGACTTGCTGGTGCCCGAGGTGCCGCGCACCAAGCACGTGGGCGGCGGCGGCGTGCACGTCACAGGGCTTGAGCAGGCACTCTTCCACGGCCAGCGGCCACTCAACGCGCAGCCACTCGTGACCCTCGACATTGAGGAGTAAGGAGCCGCAAGCCATGCTCCGAGGCACGATCAGACATTGCAATATCGCATGAATTACCACTCACTGTACGAATATACCCACCCCGTGCTGCACTCAGTACCGTCTCACCACGTGTCCCGTGTCCACAGGGCCCGGCTGACCCGTTACCTGGACACCCACTACACCGCCATTGCCGGGGCGGAGGTGGTCAGGATCACGGAACACCCCTGCAAAGTGATGCCTCTGCCCAAACGTAAGGTGAGTACCAGGCATTGCATCAACACCTCACCATTATAGCGCTGCCCTGCCCGTGCCAGACATTATTACACTCTGTTCACAACACTCGCCGCCACACAACACCGTCACACCAGCGTGCCTCACCTCCCGCCCTCCCGCAGGTGGGGAAGAACTTCGTGTTGTACATCAACGTGCCGAAGAACACCACCTGGGACGCCTACATCGTGGTGGCCAAGGTGAGTGCCGCGAACACACACACCTGCCCCCACCACACACCCTTTCTCCCTCTCTAGTGCACTCGGCTCATCTTCTCCTTTCTCACCTTCGCCTTTCCAAAGTTGCTGAATATATTACCCTCATTTTCTTTCCTTTTGATACAACCCAATTAACACTCAACCCCTTCAAACTTGTCTGCATGAATCCATCAGTCAATCACCACAATTACGAAAACATGAGCCCATCAACACGCGACTCCCCGCAGTGTATGAATGTTTTGTGCTTGTGCTCTAATGCTTCCCTCCTCGTCCTCGCCCGTGACAGTGTATTGGCCTGAACTACCGCAACGCCCACGAAAGCCTGCAGTTCATGTTCACGTCCTCCTTCTACGGAAACCAACTCTACGTCATCGGCTGCCCCACTTCACCCTTCTGGTAAGTCCTCCACGCCACTGACAACCCAAAACACTCCTATATCTATCATCCTTTCCTCTAGTTTCACCATTCATTCGTTTGTCGTGACAGCCTGACGAAGAACGAGGAGGACGTGTATAAGCCCGCGCCAGGAGACCTCCAGTACGCCGACAGTCACCCCTTCCGGAGGCTAGGGATACAGAGGCAGGTGTCCATCCGAGTAAAGCCTGTCTCCCTTAGCGACCTCGTCAACCTCACCAACCTCGTCCAGTACAACTACACCATCGCCTGAGAGAGAGAGAAAATCACCTATCACCCACGTTCAAACTAATGAATGCTTGAAATATTGCTATGGAGAAGTGTTACATATGATAATTACGCTGTTTTTTTCGCTTGTATGAATCAAAATGTATAGATCTGTGTTTCTGGTGTGTTTCTTTCGCATCCTTTTACTTTCTTCTTTATTCTCTTCCTACGCGAGGTCTTGCATACAGAAAAAGGTGTAATGTGTTAAGTAATTATGTTGTCCGCCCGAAACTGACCTCTTCTGACCACTCATCTAGACACTCTTTTATAGGGGTAGCGATTAGCGGGCTTTTTTTCCCCACTTCCTTTTTTTTCCCCCTCGAACTGCTTCCTTTACTGTAAAAAAAAGGGGGGGAGGAGGGGAGATGAGTCGAGAGGAAGATATAAGAGAAAGAAAGAAAGGAGAAAATGAATGAAGAAATAGAAAGGGAGAACAAAACAAAGGAGGTCAAAAGGGAGAAGAGGAGGAAGGAAGGAATAGAAAAAGGGAATTGAGAGGAGTCGAGAGGAAGAGATTGGGGGAAAGGAAGAGAGGAGGGAGAAAGAGGGACGGAGAGATAGAAAGGGGAGAGGAGAGAAACTGTAAGGAGAAACGAGAGCATAAGAAGAGAAGAAGGAAAGGAGAAACGAAAGGATAAGAAAGGAATAAGGGAAGAAGAAAAGATTAGGGGAGAGGAAGAGAGGAAGGAGAAAGAGGAACGAAGAGATAGAAATGGAAGAAAGAAACTGTAAGGGGAAACGAGAGGATAGGAAGAGAAAAAGGGAAAAAGAGAAGAAGGGAAGAAGAAAAGATTAGGGGAGAAGAAGAAAGGCGAGAAAGAGAAACGAAGGGATAGAAAGGGGATAGGAGAGAACCTGTCAGGGAGAAACGTGAGGATAAGAAGAGAATAAAGGAAGAAGAAAAGGGAGAAAAAGGAAAGGGTACAAGGAGATAGGAAAAAGAACGTGCCCTCTCCCAAGCTTTATAGTCACTCATCACTTTAATTTTCTCTCTAAACGACCGTGAGGAAAACGATGCGCCCTTTGAGGAGTGACTTGTTGAAGCTCGGCGGCGCGGCTTGGCGAAGGGACGGGGAGGGCGGCAGCACATCACGGCTATTGGGTTACGGTTTGTGCACCCGCGTCAGTGTTGGTTACGTCGCCTGAGCAGCCTTGTGGTGAGCGAGGATGAAGTAAGGAGCAAAAGGTACTGGAGGGTGGTGTTTTTTATGGTTACTGAGCGGATAAAAATGATCTAAACGAGTTATAATGAAAGGAAAGAACTGGATTGCTTCTCTCGTGTTGGTTACGTCGAATTAGTAGGCTTGTGGTGGGCGAGGATGTAGTGAGGAGATAAAACGTACTGGGGGATGTTTTTTATGGTTACTGAGCGGATAAAAGTGATCTAAACGAGTTATAATGAAAGAAAAGAACTGGGTTAGGCTACTGCTATCGTGTAAGTGTTGGTTCCGTCGAATGAGTAGGCTTGGGGTAGGCGAGGTTGTAGTGAGGAGAAAAAAAAGTACTGGCGGATTTTTTGGGTTTGTAAACGAATCTAAGTGTTCAAAACGAGTTATAATAAAAGAAAAAAATATTACTGCACACATTATTAGGTTACCTTGTGGTGGGGGAAACTGTGTGTGATAAGGAGAATACATGCTGGCGGATTTTTTTTTTCCGGTTTAGTGTGCGAATAAAAATGTTCAAAACGAGAACTAGAATACAAAATAATCAGGTTACTGCCCTCGCGTCAGGACTGGTTTCGTCGTTTGAGTAATCTTGTGGTGGGTAAGGCTGTGGTGAGGAGGAAAAAACAGTACTGGCGGATAGTTTTTGTTTCTGATGAGTGAAAAAATCGCAAACTTCAGAACGATACACAAGACTGGTTACTGCATTCATGTCGTATTAGTTTAGTCGCTTGGGTAACCTTGTGCTGGGGGAGGCTGTGGTAAGGAGAATGTATAGTACTTTTTTCTTTTCTCACTTCCAGTATGAACGTATCGAAAACCTCAATACGATAAATAAAAGATGGGTCGCTGCACTCATGTCGGTTTTGGTTACTTCGCTTCAATAATTTTGTGATGGAAGGGTCGTTAAGAAAAAAAGTTCAGGTGGATTTTGTATGTTTCTTCAGTGAGAGGTGATATGAACTAGTATAAGAACAACTAATATAAATGGTGCCAGAAACAGTGACATAAACTCAATATTGTCTCACCTGAAAAAGGGTTCCATAATTTTGTGATGGAAGATTCGTTAAGAAAAAAAGTACAGGTGGATTTTGTATGTTTCTCTAATGAGAGGTAATATAAACTAGTATAAGAACAACTAACATAAATGGTGCCAGAAACAGTAACATAAACTATTGTCTCACCTCAAAAATGTTAACGAATGAATCGAAATTTTCCAAACTAGTATTAAAATGAGGAAATTTGTAGGATATAAATTATGGTGTCAGGATGGTTGCGACGAGAGTGGATGATTTTCTTTATATCTTTTTAGTTAACGAATCCAGACCACCAAATACAACGATTATCAAGAGAAACATCTGCTGTCTTGTTTTCTCTCTCTCTCTCTCTCTCTCTCTCTCTCTCTCTCTCTCTCTCTCTCTCTCTCTCTCTCTCTCTCTCTTTATACAATATCTTGAGCTTTTTCAGAAGATTTACCGGTTAAAGGATGTATGGTGAGTCCTATCTAAAAACTGACCCTCTGCTCAACTACAACACATCTGCTGTCTTCTGCTCTCTCTCTCTCTCTCTCTCTCTCTCTCTCTCTCTCTCTCTCTCTCTCTCTCTCTTTAATCAAGGGTATAGTACGAAGAGGAAGTGGGTTAGTGGTGAAGGTGCAGGTAGGGAATAGGAAAGACAGTAGGAGTGAACAGTTGTATGGTGTAGGTTCGTTAGTTGTTCTGGTGTACACTCTCTCTCTCTCTCTCTCTCTCTCTCTCTCTCTCTCTCTCTCTCTCTCTCTCTCTCTCTCTCTCTCTCTCTCTTCCTTGTCTGAGGCTGCAATTTTATCCTCGAGAACACGTTTCGTTTTGCTCACTTCCAGAAAGAAAACCAGAGAAAAAATGTTGAAGTCGCAGTATCAAACTTTCTGTCCATAACACAAGTTTTGCCTGCAGTGCCTACATCCCTTGCTTCTTCTTCTTTTTTACTTTACTTTAGTTTTCCTTCCTGAAACACATACAGAAAATTGACCTCTCTTTTGGCGTCTCATTATTTTTGTCTTTTTGGGAACAGCGATTAGCGGGGATTTTTTTTTTTTTTTTTTTTTTACACCTTGTTTTGTTGCCCTTGAGCTGTTTCTTTAGCTGTAAAAAAATAAGGAAGAAAAGAAAAATGTGAAACGTCCTGCTCCCTAAGACTATGATTCCAATTAAAAGAAAAAGTAAATATAAGCAAATATTTCTTCCGTACTAAAAACTAAAAAAGAATATATTAAAACAGCAGAATTGAAAACGAAGAATAATTGTAGTATATAATATACCTTAATGAAAATATATAAGTAAATAAAAAATCACCAAAAAAACAACACACACACACACACACACACACACACACACCAAAACCTCCCCATGAAGCGAGCGTAAGGGGGCAATATAGGCACTAAAAACACCCCATCTGTAACCTTTATGTGTGTGTGTGTGTGTGTGTGTGTCATCCGAGGAGTGAGTGAGGCGGCGTGGGAAGGCGAGAAGAGAGGAAGGAGAGCGATGAAGGAGAATATGCCAGAGAGAGAGAGAGAGAGAGAGAGTGGATTCAGCTGGATAAACACATGGATATGACATCAACCAGCGACCCTTAGACCCTTTTCCTTCCCTTCTTCTCCTCCTTCTTCCTCTCCTCTTCCTCCTCCTCCTCCTCCTCTTCCTTCTTCATCTTCCTCCCTCATGATCTTCCCTCATGATTATATTCCTAGACGCACATTCCACAAGACTTCACTCTCTCTTGCTCTCCCTCCCTTCCCCTCTTCCTCCCTTCCGTCCCCTCCCTTCCCTCTCCCTCTCCTTCCTCTCCTCTTAATCCCGCGCCCTCTTCCCCTCCTTTGATCCTCCTCTTCCTATGTAACGACCCCCAGAAGCTGAACAGAGGAGGAGGAGGAGGAGGAGGAGGAGTTGAAGGTCACTAGATATTATGATTGGCTTCGTCTTGCTCTTCCTCGGAACCGTACTACAGTCAGGACATTACGAGGTTCATTTCCTTTGCCTTTGAAACCATCTCCAACGAGGGACGGAACTGAACGAACCTGTTGGTGGCCGTACACACACACACACACACACACACACACACACACACATGTACACGGTGTCTTCTTTATCCCTCCCATGAGAAACACGTAAACGAGATTGTCATGAGAGAGTGCATGAGAGAGAGAGAGAGAGAGAGAGAGAGAGAGAGAGGAAAGGTCTGGATGATGTTCAGACTCTCTCTCTCTCTCTCTCTCTCTCTCTCTCTCTCTCCTTATCCGTCTGTTTCTTGTGGTGAGGGTACAAGAGAGAGAGAGAGAGAGAGAGAGAGAGAGAGAGCACATTCACTCAGCCGAAGGGGGATGAACTTAATGGATTCAAATTCCCGTTGAGCTAAAAAAAAATAAAACGAGAGACTAAGAGATTTTTTTGAATCCTTAAGGACGAGAAAAAAAAAACAGGAAAAGAAAATGGAAAAGCTGACGCTGCAACACTTTTTTTTTTCTTTTCCTTTCGTTTTCTTTCTTTCCCACTGAAGCCAATTCTCTCTCTCTCTCTCTCTCTCTCTCTCTCTCTCTCTCTCTCTCTCTCTCTCTCTCTCTCTCTCTCTCATTTTCCTTTCTCCCTCTCACTCCCTCTTCTTTAATTTCAATCATCTCCCTTAGTAATTTCTCTCCCCCTCTCTCTCCCTATCTCTTCCCTCCCTCCTTCCATTCCAATCTCCCTTGTTTCTTCCCCCTTATGTAACCTTCACCCCCTTTTCCTTCTCTCCCTCTTCTCCCTCCCTTAACTACCCTATTCTCCCTTCTTCCCACAATTTAACCTCCCTTTTTTTCCTTTTTCCTCCCTACTTTTTTATTCTCAGGTTTAATTTCCCTTTCTGTCCCTTGATACTTCCCTCCATCTCTCTCCTTCTCTCCCTTTCTGTCCCTTTTTTTTCCCTTTCTCGTTTATTTCAATTGGTTTCTCCCCGCGTTCCCACTCACCCATTATTTCTCTCCCTCCCTCACCTCTCCCCTTCTCTCCCTCCCTCACCTCTCCCCTTCTCTCCCTCATCTCACCCTCTCTCTAACTTAACTCTTACTCTCCCTCCCTCATCTCTACACTTCTTCCTCCCTCACCTCTCCCATCTGTCCCTCCCTCACCTTTCACCCTCTCCCTTTACTCTCACTCTCACCCCTGACCTCAGCAGCATCGAAGTAGTCGCAGGAATCCTGATCAGGCTCCTCTGCTCTTCCTCTTCCTCTTGACTCCACCTGGGCGGCTTGCAGGGTCCAGCTGGTGCTCACGGTGACGTCCGGATTCACCTGTTCCTCACGCTGGTATTCCCCGTCAGGTGTAACTATGCTCCTTTTCCCTCCTTTAGATTTTCCTTTTTTCCCTCGTTTTCCTTTTCTGTGGTGCTCCTCTTCCTCTTCTTCCTCCACCAGCACTTCCTTCACCGGTGGGAGTCCGCTGCCCACCTGAAAGACCAGCTGGCGTTCCTCCTCCACCATCCTGAAGGTAAACAGTTCCTCTTCTTTCTTGTCCTTCTTCCGCCGCAGCCTCGACCGGAGTCTCCCGAAGCTGTTTTTGCCGTCAGAGATTTCGTTTTCTTCTCCTTTAAGTTTGGAGCTCTTGTTCTTCTTCTTCTTTATCTTGTTTTGGTTTGAGGGTTCGTCTTCCTCTTTGCTCTTGTTCTTTTTTGTCTTGGTTTGGTTAGTGTTTTCATCCTCCTCTTTGCTTTTCTTCTTCATTTTGTTTTTGTTAGTGGTTTCGCTCTCCTCTTTAATCTCGTTCTCCTCTTCGTGTTTACTCTTCTTTGTCTTCTTTTTGCTATTGAAGTCCTCCTTGTTTTCCTCTTGTATCTTGTTCTTCTTCGTCTTCTTATTCTTCTTATTGTGAATCTCATCTTCTTTGCTCTCCTTCGTCTTCGTCTTCAGGTTCTTCCTCTTCTTACTCCTCTTCACCATCACTTGCCAGCCATTCTCGTTCTCCTCGTTCTCCTCCTCCTCCTTGTCCCTTCGTGAGTCGCTGTCCTTCCCAGGGGTCACACTCCCACTCTCTCCCATAAACTTGTCCTCCCACACACCTCCGCAACGCCTCACGACCACATTCTCCCCTTTTTCAATGCTTCCACGTCTCCGCTTCACCCTCTCCTCCTCCTCCTTCTCCTCCAGTGTCTTCTTCACGAGCTGTCCCTCCATGGTATAATACACGCCCCTTTCACGACATGGGAGAAGACAGCAGAAGGGAAACATGGGAGGGGAGCATGGGAGGGAAGGAATGGCAGCGCGGGTTGACCACTGTTGAAGTTTAGTGTCCGCTTTACCTAACTCGGGTATTTTTTTAGGTTTTTCTCCCGTTTTCTTTCTCTCTCGTTTTCGTTTTCTTTGCTGGTTTGGTTTGGTTGTTGCTGTTGTGGTGGTGGAGAGTAAAGGGTTGTTGTTGTTGTTGTTGTTGTTGTTGTGGTATGCAGTGGCGGTTAGTCGGTCGGTCGGTTAGTCGGTTGGTGTTATTCACTGTCTCGGTATGTTGACTGTTGACGTGTTGAAATTAATGTGCAAAAAAAAAAAATATGGTAAGGAGGGGTGTTTTCTCTCTCTCTCTCTCTCTCTCTCTCTCTCTCTCTCTCTCTCTCTCTCTCTCTCTCTCTCTCTCTCCCTCTCTCTCTCTTTACCCCGTTTTTATCTCCCTTCATTATAACCGTCTCTGTCCCTGTCCGTCTGTCCGTCTGTCTGTCTGTCTCTCTTATTTCTTCCTTTATTCCTTTTCTTCCTGATTTTCCTCCTTTTGCCTAGGTCACCAATTTGCTCGTACCCCTGAACCCACTATTCTCTCTCTCTCTCTCTCTCTCTCTCTCTCTCTCTCTCTCTCTCTCTCTCTCTCTCTCTCTCTCGTTCCGCCCCGTCGCTTCCCTCCCCATCTTTTAGTTTTCCTTCTGCTTCTCTTTCCTCCATTCTTCCTTTTTTTCCTCTTTCTCACTTCCCACAATTTGTCCTGGTTCTTTTTTTCTCTCTCTCCTTTCCTTTACTTCGTTCCCTTCCTTCCTTCTCTGTTTCTTTCCTTTTATTACGTTTCCTTTGTTGCTTTATTCCCCTTTTTATCTTGTTTTATTATTCATCTCTTCCTTCTATAAATGTTCCCCCTCTCTCTTTCTCTCTCTTTCTCTGTTGTTCTTATTTATTGTCATTCTCCCTTCTTCCCATTCTTCTTCTCGTTATGCTTTATTTTACATCCTCCTTCCCTTCACTAATTAACCATTTTGTGACTTCTCCTCTTTCGCATTTATCTTCTTTCAATTAGCTCCTCCCTTCCTCCCTGCACCCTTTCTTTTTTTGTCCTTTTCTTCTTTCTTTTATTCTTTTACCCTCTCTTTCCTCCTTAGTTTGTTTTTTTGCTATTCCTTTTCATTCCTTCATTCCTCTTTCTCCTTTCTTCCTTCCTCCCTTTTCCTACTCTGCATCCTTTCTTTGTTCGCCCTTTTCTTCTTCCTTATTTCCTTCTTCTCCTCTCATTCCATCTTGGGTGTTTCTCTTTTTTTCTTCCTTTTTATTCTCTCATTCCTCTTTCTCCTTTCTTCCTTTCCTCTAATCTCTTTTTCTCGACTCCTTTCTCTTTCTCTCTCTTCCTCTCCATCATTCATCCCTTCCTCTTCTTCCCCCTTTTATCCTGTGTTTTGTTCTTCTTTTCTATTTTTTTTTATTCCTCTTTCCACTTCCTTCTCTCCTTTCCCTCTAATCTCTTTCTCTCGACTCCCCTCTCTTCCTCTCCATCATTCATCCCTTCCTCTTCTTCCTCCTTTTATCCTTTGTTTTGTTCTCTCTCTGTTCCTTCATTCCTCTCTCTCCTTCTTTCCTTCCTTTCCCTCTAATCTCTCCCTCTCGACTCCTCTCTCTTCTTCCTCCTTTTATCCTTTGTTTTGTTCTCCCTCTCTATTCCTTCATTTCTCTTTCCCCTTCCTTCCTTCCTTTCCCTCTAATCTCTTCCTCTCGACTCCTCTCTCTTCCACTCTCATTCATCCCTTCCTCCTCTTCACCCTTTTATCCTATCACTTTCTTATCTTTATTCCTCTGTGTCCTTCCTTCCTTTATCCTCCGTGCCTTTCCCCTCATCCCTTCCTCTTAACTCCGTCTCTCACTTCCTCCACCTCTCCTCCTTTCTTTAATCTCTTCCTTCCATTCCCTCCCTTCCATTCCTTCTTAACGCTTTATCAATCTCCTTTCTCTCTACCCCTTTTTATCCATTTTCCTCATTACTTCTTCATTCCACTTCCGTTTCTCCTTCTCCTTCTTCTCCCCTTCTACTTCTTCTCCTAACTCCAACTTCCTTACTTCTTATCTTTATCAATTATTCTTAGTAACTCTTCATTCCATTTCCGTTTCTCCTTTCTTGCACCTCTCTCTCTCTCTCTCCTCCTCCTTCTCCTATTCCAACTCCCTTCTTCCTTCTCATCCTTATTCATTATCCTCTTTCCCTTCTCATTCCACTTCCGTTTCTCCTTTCTTCCACTCTTCCTCCTCCTCCTTCTAACCACTCCCTTCTTTCATTCTTCCTTAACTATCCTCCCTCCCTCCCTCCTTCTCTCCTTCCCTCCTGTTTGCAAGGTTACGCCACTTGCTGTCGCTATTGTTCTCAAATTACTCGGATGGAGACAGGCGTTCCCTCCTGTCCACTTAAGAGAACTTCCCTTACATGTGGCTGTCTGTCTCTGTCTGTCCCTGTCTCTGTTCCTGTCTGTTTTATTTTCCGTTATATTTTTTGCTCTTTGTCCAACCGTCTGTATTTTTCTGTGTTTTCTTTTTGTCCTGTTCGCTGTTCCTTTATATCTGTCTGTCTGTCCCTGTCTGTCCCTATTCCTGTCTTTTCGTTCTCTTTTTTTTTTCATCCTGTTTTATTCATGCGTGTCTTTCTCTAACCATCTTTTTTTTGCCTTTTTTTTCTGTTCCCTGTTCTCTTTCATCTGCCTGTCTGTCACTGTCTTTCTCTGTCTCTCTCTATTCCTGTATATTCGTTAACTTTTTTTTTTTCTATTCTTGTTTCATTCATGCGTTCAACCGCCTAATTTGCCTTTGTCCTGTCTGTTTTTTTTTATGTATTTCTTTATTTTTCTCTCCGTCTATCTCACTCTCTTCCTGTCTATTTGCTCTTTCCTTTCAGTGTTGTTTCCCATCCTGTCCCATGCGTGTCTTTCCTCAATCGCCTTTTTTTTTTTTTTTTTTTTTGTCATGTTTCTGTCTTCATTAATTCTGCATTCTTTGTCTCCGCCCATGCCACTGTCTGTTTTCTGCCTTGTCTCCGTTTCTGTCTGTTCTTTCTCTCTCTCTCTCTCTCTCTCTCTCTCTCTCTCTCTCTCTCTCTCTCTCTCTCTCTCTCTCTCTCTCTCTCTCTCTCTCTCTCTCTCTTTGGGTCTGTTTCGTGTGGGATAAACTAAGAATTAACATATTTCACTTGCTATAATTGTCTGGTATGTGTCTGCGTGATGTTCCTGCCTTTTTGCCGGTCTCCCTGTCTGTGTGTCTGTCTGTCCGTTTGTCCGTGGGTCGGTAGGTCAGTTTATGAGTCTGTCTGTCAATCTCCGTTCTGTCTATCGATTTATCTGTCTGTGGGTTGATAGGTCACATTATGTTTGTCTGGCAGCCTCCTCTTCTGTCTGTTTGTCTGTCTCCGTTGATCGACCCACTTTCTAGCGAGTCCACCTGACCGACCACCTGTCTATCTTAATCGCAATCATTGTCTGTCAGCCTGTTTGTCATTCCCTTCGTTCGCTTGTGTGTGAATGCATGTGTGTAGTGTTAATGCCAATGTTTTCTTTCACTTCTTTTCTTTCTAATCGTTACATTTTCACCATAATGCTCAATGTCACATATGCACACAAGAATAACCCGGTAATATCAACAATAACTAACGTTCACTGGAGTCGTCACCATTGCCAACTAACTTCACCATCACCACCACCACCAGTATCACCACCATCACCACCACCAGTATTACCACCATCACCACCACCAGTATTACCACCATCACCACATCCTCGTTTCAGATCAATAATTCATCCTTTTCAACGCTTTCTCTATCCATCCCTTAGTCACCTCTCATCCTCACTTAGTTTCTCTTCCTTCTCTTCTCCCCTCATTCTCCTCCTCCTACCCTCTCTCTTGTCTCTCGCGCTTCCTGTCCATCCCTTCGTTCCTCAGCATCTCACTTTTGTTTCTCTTCTTTCTCTTCTCTCACTAAGCATCACCTCTCCCCTCATTCTCCTTCTCCTCCTACCCTCTCTCTTTTCTCATGCGCTTTCTATCCATCCCTTCGTCACTCAGCATCTCACTTTAGTTTCTCTTCTTCCTCCTTTCCTTCTCCTCCTCTCCTCCTTCTCCCTTTTTCTCACACTCTTTCTGACGCACTCCAACGCCTGTGTCCCTTCACTAGAGCACAACCCTCAACACTGCGACCCCTGACTCCCCTCACCACCACCACACACCACCGGTACCTCCCCTCACCCTGCTCCTCTTCCCCTCACCCCTCCCCTCACTCCTCCCCTTACTTAGAACATCACCAGCAGCAGCAGCAACCCCTCTTCCTCCTCTCCCCATCTCCCTTTACCCTCAGTGCCCCGCGTCTTCCTCCCTCACCCGCCCTTATCCTCCCTTTCCCCTCACCCTCCCTCTCCCCCTCCTCTTCCCCACCCTCATCACTTCCACCGCTTCACACACGCCGAAAAGATGCCCACCCATCCACCCGCCCGCCCACCCACACCCACATCCACACCCACCACCCACCCAAGCACACACATATACGTACACCGTCAAGGTTTACACACACACACACACACACAAACACACACACGCAGTCGCACACACAACGTTTTTACTGCCCAGCTGGGACAAAGAAACGAGAGAGAGAGAGAGAGAGAGAGAGAGAGAGAGAGAGAGTATTAAGTGACTCGGGCTGTAAGGGAGGTCTAGATATGACACCCTCCCATCCTCCCTATTATCTCCCCTCTCCCACACTCCCTCCCTCCCTCCCTCCCTCACTTCGTCTCCTCCTCCACCCTCTCCCTCTCATTTCATCCTTCCTTTCCTTCGCTTCATATCCTAATCTCTCTCTCTCTCTCTCTCTCTCTCTCTCTCTCTCTCTCTCTCTCTCTCTCTCTCTCTCTCTAACGGTACGGAAAGCTACGAAATCTTACGAAATATATGAATGAAAACTGAGATATTGCAGGAATTCAAAATAAGAAGAGAAAAAATATATAAAATTCAGAACCCAATAGGAGTAAAATTAGTAAACTGAGAAGAGAAAAATGTATATAATTCTGAACCCAAGAGTAGTAAAAGTAGTAAAATAAGAAGAAAGAAAAAAATATATATAATTCTCAACCCAAGTGTAGAATTAAAAAAATATATTAAGTGGCAATAAATGAAGCTGCCGCGATGATAAATAACGCGCGAGGAAAAAAGTACCGAATTTATGATTAAAAATGACTGACACGCGAACAGGAAATATATTCACGGGCAAACTTCACAAATCCGAATGCAGTGAAGAATGTTTTACTGTTTGCATATATATATCAACCACACACACACACACACACACACACACACACACACACACACACCTCAATCAGTCCAAGTCAACAAACAAACACTCACATCAGTAATCGATACACATATGTATACTCATGTACACACACACTTGACCGCACACACAGTCGCGCTTTCCACACACACACACACACACACACACACACACCGGCTTACATGACGCAGCACCCCCCACACACATAAATAAAGATACACACACGTTTGGTATTTTTAAAGTATAGAATTATATGCATAAGGAGACTTAGTTTGTGTTAAGCTCACTAAAGAGGGCAATGACACACACACACACACACACACACACACACACACACACACACACTTCTGCAGATGGACTTCATAATGAGACAGTGATACACACACACACACACACACACACACACAGGAGGTCAGCCGCGGCACATTAATGCTTGATTGTCAGCAGGACGTTCTGATTGGCTGACCTACGGCTGGATGCAACACACACACAC
The DNA here is from genome assembly GCF_024679095.1 of Eriocheir sinensis. NCBI lineage: Eukaryota > Metazoa > Arthropoda > Malacostraca > Decapoda > Varunidae > Eriocheir > Eriocheir sinensis. The sequence goes on from NC_066521.1 coordinate 16,204,105, forward strand.
ACACACACACACACACACACCATTCGTACATTCACTCACACTTCGCTCCCTTGCCCTTCACTGTGGAACCTTGACCCCCCCCTCCCCTACTCTCTCTCTCTCTCTCTCTCTCTCTCTCTCTCTCTCTCTCTCTCTCTCTCTCTCTCTCTCTCTCTGTGTGTGTGTGTGTGTGTGTTATAAAAAGCCCCCTCATGACACACGCACTAATTCAAACAAACACACTAAAGCACCCACAATGCACCCAATTACCGTGACTCATTTGATACCTCGTAACGCATTCCATCGGCCAGAACATGCACGAACACACGCCGCCATCCATAACATTGCCTAATCATTGGTAGCGACACTGTGCACGGGTTGCGCAAAGTATGGATCGGGATAGACTGGATTTTGGGTCGTCACTTCATAGATAACCTAGGTCCATATACCCAAAAGTCGGAGATTAGGTCGATGTTCGTAGACGGTATACCGACTCTCGCATCAGTTATTTCCAAAGGCCAAAAAAGTAGGTCAAATGGGTTCCACTAGGGTCAAAAAAATATCCCTGGAATGGCCCACAACTCCTTCGAAAGCCGTGTCACGCTAGACGCTATACCGAGTCTCGCATCAGTTATGTCTAAAGGCCAAAAAAGAAGTCAAATGGGTTTCACCAGGGTAAAAAAAAAATATCCCTGGAATGACCCACAACTCCTAGGAAAGCCATGTGAACTCTGAGTGCTTGGGCGATGAAATGTATTATAAAAGTATGTCCCTTACACACTCTCATTTGGTTAGTCTTTCGTACAGGTTGTGGCTATTTGCAAGGGTAGTTTAACGCACCTTATGATAGTTTGATAGTTATGATAGTTATGATAGATGCTTGGACGACGAAATGTTTTATAATGTAGCCCTTACACAATCACATTTGGTAAGGCAATCGTAGAGGCTGTTAACATTTCCACAGGTAGTTTGATGAGCTTTGTGATAGTTTGAAAAGGCTTCTGTATCCTGAATATCTAAAAAACACTCTTGGGAACCCGACTACTCGACTTATCTCCGTTGCGGGCTTTGGAGGTATTTGTTGTAAGAGCCGAAAGCGCCTGAGAACACGGACTTTAAAACTACCAGACCAGGGCGAGGAGCACATCTCTTTATCCTGTTATGAGGCCTGGCAATGGGTCACTCGGGTAAGGCTTTAAAGAAAACTGGGTCACGGAGGAGCTTAACGAACACTGCTCTTTACCACACTCATCCTCACTGTTCCTCGTAACGTCGTGAAACAGTCATGAGATTCTATTATTTATGCTCTCATCTCTTAAGTAAACCTTCTGTGTGGCTGCAAGACATAATCAACGTGGTTATCTGAAGCTTCATACAGGTGTTTTAATTAATTTTGCCTGCGCTGGACGGGGAAGGCGCAAAAAACTCCTTAACGTAACCCTTCAGTTGCCTCACCGGTAATTGGCAGGTAGAGAGGGTGACGGGAAGGGTTTGCGATTATGTATTTAATTGTTTTGTGTTCCCTTGATTGCTGATAATGAATTTTACTGGGGTGGCGGAAACCTAGTATTTGACTTATCTTTCTGGATCAAAGCGAGGAATATTAACACTCATTCCGTTTTCTCGTGCTGTAGGATTTTTTTTTTTTTTTTTGGGGGGGGGGGAGGGTATGCGGTGAAAGTGAGAGTGAATGAACATGAATTCTACTCTCTAGTGTCGAAGTTGATTTTTTTTTTTCGAATATCCGATGAAAAATTACCCCCAAAAGAAGCATTGTTTATAAGTAGCCTACACACTACACACTACACCATCACATCACTGACTGCGCATTATATTCACCGACATAAATCATCAAAACGTATGCAAGACCTCAGTAAAAAAAAAAAAAAAATACAGCTGAAATATCGGCGGAAGGAAAGTAACACAAACGCATCAAAAACAAATAACACCGCCACACAAATATCAAAAACAAACCAAAAACCTAAAACTACCCAAGAAACAACAACAACAACGACGAGACTAACCACAAGACACCAAGATCCTATCCACCCCAAGAACAGCTAACAAGACCCATCAATACAAGAGGCGACCGAACCCGGGCATAGGAGTGAAAGGACGGACGAGCGGCACGGGGCACGCACACAACAACGCGCTCTGGTTACCCACTTCTCGAACCCGGAGGCGGCAGGCATGGAGGCAGGGCACGCGCAGAACAGACACTTGGTAGCCATTCCGTGTACGCCAGCCGCAGCGCCGGGCCGATAGAGGGCGTACGTGACCCCCTAGCCACACTAACGGAGCATAGCAAGCAAGTTCCAGATTAAAGAGACATGGTGGAGACTGTTTGGGGAGTCTAACGCCATCTCGTCACCCTTAAAAGACCTTCGTTAATTGTTCTGTCTCCGCCACGCTTAGGTCAAGGTTAGGTTTCATGTTTGGTCCTCCTCCTCCTCCTCTCCCTCCTCCTCCTCCTTAGCGCCCTGATTCCCTTGTAAAAAAACACATGGTACTAAACTGGACATGAGTTTTTGGCCTGACAAGGACACTCACCGCATTTAGGAACGTTAACGAGCCTAGACCACCTCCCCTCTCCCTCAGTGCCCTAGTTACATTGCTACTCTTATGAACACTTCGTACTGAACCTGGACATGAGTTTTTGGCATGACAAGGACACTCACCTCATTTAAGATCGTTACGTGGGCACCTTCACCTTCGCTGTCTTGCATGCGCTTAATCATGGGGCCTAGAATCCTTGCAAACACTATTCTTCCTATCGAGTAGTACATTCCATAATCGCTTCTTATACACGTTCCCGTCCTCTTCTTCATCTTCTCTCACGCAATGTTCACACGATTCTTACTCAACCGTTTCTGAAGTTCAAATGCTACCACCGTCTTTGTTTCTGTTGCGTCAATGATAAAACTGAGATCACGGGAAGTCACTCACACGTATATGTCCACGCCTCGGTCCAACACTGCTTCCACGTACATCAATATCACGACAGATACCGACAAATGATAGACACCCTCCGCTCCTCCTCCTCCTCCTCCACCTCGTGCTGCTTCGGTAAATCACTCCCGCCGCCTCTCCCCGGACTCCCCATTTGCCAGACTGAGCAGTGAGCAAACTAACTAGGGGGTGGAAGAAAGGGGACGCTAGGGTGAAGGGGGAAGCGCGGGAAGGCGAGGAGCAACGGTTGAGTGATTGCCTGATTGGGGTAAAGCTGTTCAGTCGCTCGCTTAGGTGATATTTCGACTGTTTCCTTTGATTATCGTATTACATTGTAGCTCGTTGGGGTGGTAGTCTGGCTCCTTCCCGTCATGATTGTCACATTAAATCGTAGAGGACAAGAAATATGTATAGTAATAAGAAATGCGCCGATGAATGGAGGGGAAGGTTAATTGAGATTCTTATACGAGGGAGTTTAGACATGGCAAAACTAATCTTCGCTTTCTTACGTATGGCAGCCTGGAATTACCTTTAAGTATTAACGGAGAACAAGAATGACACCAAGCAGCAACGAGAGAACGCGCAAAACCTTATAAAAGTCAACAATACCGTGAAGGGGAAGGTTAATTGAGATGCTTATAAGAGAGAATTTAAGACATGGCAAAACTAATCTTCGCTTTCTTACGTATGGCAGCCTGGAATTACCTTTAAGTATTCACGGAAAACAAGAATGACACAAAGCAGCAACGAGAGAATGCGCAAAACCTTATAAAAGTCAACAATACCGTGAAGGGGAAGGTTAATTGAGATGCTTATAAGAGAGAATTTAAGACATGGCAAAACTAATCTTCGCTTTCTTACGTATGGCAGCCTGGAATTACCTTTAAGTATTAACGGAAAACAAGAATGACACAAAGCAGCAACGAGAGAACGCGCAAAACCTTATAAAAGTCGACAATACCGTGAAGAAAGTCAAGAAAATAAACATTACTTAGCAACATCTCATGCTTGGTCACTAATAAAAGAAAACGTCGTGATTAGATTGATAACTCGTGTAATTTTTCCTTTGACCGACCTGCGTTTCACCTTTTTGCATGGTTTAAATGACTGGACGCAAGACTCACCTTCACCACACAGTATAATATAGAACGCTGCATTGTGACTTTTATGAAGGCGAGCTAGCTTAAGGCAATCTGTTAAGGCGTGTAGGGGGGACTGCTTTCAAGTGGTGGTTGGTGAGGAGAAGGGAAGGAGGAAGATGACGAAGAGGAAAAGGAAGAAGGGGAAGAGGGTGTGTGGAGGTTATCAAAGATTTTTTTCACCTATTACTTATCTCTTTCCTCTTTATCTTTCCTTCCCCATTTACCTATTATCTATTCCTGTCTATTCCTAACGCACCTCCACGCTTTCTGTCATTCAATCCCTTTCCTCTTTATCTTTCCTTCCCCAATTACCTATTATCTATTCCTGTCTATTCCCATCGCACCTTCACGCTTTCTCCCATTCAATCAAACCATCATAACCAGAAACACTTAAATCCACCAAGAAAACAAAAGGGATTGAATAATGTTATCACTAATAGGACTCAAAGGAAAGTGGAATACATACATGAATTTCTACAACAGGCAAGGGATGGAATCGTATTAATGTTCACACGTGCAGAAGAAAAAAATAAGACTCTAATTGTGATCCAAACGCGTAAATAAAGGAAAAACTGCGAAAATGCGACGATAAAAGATGAATTAATGTGTACTAAAGCAAAACAGGGGATGTGAAGGCATAGCGAAATAGAAAAAAAAGACGAAACTGCGATACGGTAATAACGCTTAAAGATGCGCTATAAAACGAAAGAGGTATCGGCCGAGGGCTTGAACGAACGCCATTTCAGACGAGGCGGACATCAAATACACGAAAAAAAATATAATATCACCAGAAAAAGAAATAAAGTGGACGAGTACGAAAAAGCTTGTCACAATTTCACAAGACGATCGCGTGAGGCCGAATACGTAAAAGAGACGAAAAGAACGGCACTGGAAAACTGAACTTGATAATCTTCTGGTCTTGATACTGTGACATTCGAACAGAAGAAATTAAAACAAACCTTAATCTAAATACTAACTGCTACTTACGAAATACTAACTTCTAACCTACTTACCAACCTTGATCTAAATACTAACTTTTCTGAATAGTGACTAGCCTACTAACATACATACAGACTTTGATAATCTAAATACTAACTTCTACTTACTAAAATACTAAATACTAACCTACATACTAACTTTGATAATCTAAATACAATGAATCCACTACTAACTAAAGGCTGACTACTTACCTAACTACTAACCTACATACTAACTTTGATAATCTAAATACAAAGAAGCCACTACTAACTAAAGGCTAACTACTTACGTAAATACTAACCTACATATTAATATCGATAATCTACATACTAACGAACATGCACTACTGACTGAAGACTAACTACCTACTTAACTACTAACCTTGATAATCCCTTGATCCTGATACTAACATTCAAGCAAAACAAAATAAAGAAAGCGAAGAGAAAACAGGCAATAGACGTTCGCCAAACAGTATGCAAAACGCGTCACCACACAAATATGTAAGACTTGGCAAGAGAGAGAGAGAGAGAGAGAGAGAGAGCACAGCGGTTCATTCCTCATATTAAACCAGGGACCTTGCATTACAACCCGCCCAGTGCATACGGAATGAGCGCGTCTGTTCATTATATTAAGAGAATTTCATACTCGGACGGACAGCCTGGAATGTGTAACGAATGCCTGCCGTTAGATGTCGCCTGTTGTCTGCGCTTTAGATATGGAGAGAGATTCAGAGAGAGAGAGAGAGAGAGGGGGTAGGGGGAATCATAGTGGGAGAAAACGGAGATAGAAAAAAAGAGGGGAGGAAAGAAAGGCAGAAAACTCGTAATCCAGAGAGAGAGAGAGAGAGAGAGGGGGGGGGGGATAATACTGGGAGAGGAAACGAAGATAAAAGACGAAGGGAGGAAAGCAAGTGGATTAGAAAAACAGGGAAGAAAGGGAGAAAACTCGTAATCCAGAGAGAGAGAGAGAGATTGAAATAGTTTCCAAATATTGATTACAGGTGGATTTGGCAAGATTTGAAATGATTGGGGAGTGAGGTTTTTGAGGAAGAGGTGAGAAGAAGAAGAACAAGAACAAGAACAAGAAGAACAAGAACAAGAACAACATCAACATAAAGAATATTACGAACAAGAACAAAAAAGAAGAATAAAAAGAACAAGAATAACAAGAAGAAGAAGAAAAAGAACAAGAAGTAAAAGACCAAAATAGAAAAAGAACAAGAAGAAAAGAACAAAAGCAGGAACAAGAAGGAAACAATAAAAATAATCTCAAAACGGACAGATTGAATATACGAAACCCAAAATAAAGGAAAAACACCAAAGACTGATGATAGTAACAATAATAATAATAATAATAATAATAATAATAATAATAATAATAATAATAATAATGATAAGTGGCACAGCTGGTGACAGTGTTGCTATTAATTAGTGTGGTTCCTTTCACCTGTGTAATTAGCGTCAACCACTTAATTGCAGTTTCACTTTCAATATTAATAGATCGATTTTTATATTATTATTTCCTTCGTCACCTCATCCATCATTTTTCGGCACCTTGTCATAATCCTCCTCCTCCTCTTCCTTCTCCTCCACTTTATCCTCCACCTCCTCCTCCTCCTCCTACTTATCCTCTTCCTCCTCCTCCTCCTCCTCCTTCAACTCTCCTTTCTTCTCCACTTCCTATTATTTTACTTCAGTTTTTCTCTCATTTTGTCCAGAGCTTCTTTACTCTCCTCTTTTTCTCCTCCTCCTCCTCCTCCTCCTCCTGCTTCCCCTTTTGCCAATAAATCAGAAATAATTCTCTTGCACGTATTTTTGCTAACCTCGAGTTAAATTATTGGTCATGGTGGTGGGGTGGAAATGGTGGTGGTGGTGGTGGTGGTGGTGGTGGCGGTGATGGTGGTGGTGGTGGTGGTGGCGGTGATGGTGGTGGTGGTGGTGGTGGTGATATTGCTGGAAAAAGTTGCAGCAGGGAAGCAGAGGTAGTGGTGGTAATAGTGGTTGTTGTTGTTGTTGGTGGTGGTGGTGGTTGTGGTTGTGGTGGTGGTGGTGGTGGTGGTGGCGGTGTTTTAATCTGAATAAAGCAAAGCCACACTCGGATTACACAAACACTCACCTGTCCCCTTTCCCCTCTGTGTGTGTGTGTGTGTGTGTGTGTGTGTGTGTGTGTGTGTGTGTGTGTTTCTTAGTGTAATCACGTCCCTGCTATTGTCAGCAAGCCGATTCTACTTGAGCTCAATCACATCATAAAATCTGTTGTTAGTCTCCTTATCCTCCTCCCTCCCCCCTTTCCTTCCTCTCTCCCTCTTCCTCGTTCTCTTTTTTTTTCGTTTTCTTTCCTCTCTTTCCCTTTTTCTCCCCTTTTTCCTCTTCCTCACTTTTTTCCTTCTCCTTTTTATATTACATCATAAAATCTGTTGTTAGTCTCCTTATTTCCCCTTCCTTCCTCTTCCTCTTTCTCTTTTTCCTCTTTCTTCTCTTCCTCACACTTTTCTTCTTCTTACTTTCCTCTTACATCATAAAATCTGTTATTGGTCTCCTTATCCTCCTCGCCCTTCCTTCCTCTCTCCCTCTTACTCTTTCTCCCTCTTTTTCCTCTTCCTCCCTCTTTTTTCGTCTTTTTCCTTTTCTTCCTGTTTTATTTTTTTCTCCCTTTCCTCTTACATCATAAAACCAGTTAATAATTTCCTTATCCCTCCCACCTCTTCCTCTCTCCCCCTTTCTCTTTTTTCCTCTTTCTCCAATTCTTCCCACTTTCTCTCCTTCTCCCTTTCCTCCCTCCCTCCTCTTCGCCACTAATTCCCTTCCTCCTTATCCTCCCTCAAACCTCAATGGCCTCTTATCAATACCAAACCAGCATCTCTCTCTCTCTCTCTCTCTCTCTCTCTCTCTCTCTCTCTCTCTCTCTCTCTCTCTCTCTCTGTGGGTTGGGTGAGAGAGAGAGAGAGCAGTGTTACCATCACCAACACCACCACAACTATTAGGCTACTTACGAACTTACTTACGAACTTATGAACGTTATCACTACATGTCACATTTCGTAATAACATTCTCTTCGACGCTAACCTTACCTAACGATCTTCTTCACCATAACAAAGGAAAAACGAACACGAGAAAACAATAACTAACAAAACAAAACAAAAATATAAGAAAAACACAAATGAAAGGAAGAATCACCAAAGAAAAACAGAAAAGGAAAAGGAGAAAAACACCAATTGAAGGAATAAAGGAGAGAATAAGCCGTAGAAGTAGAGGGAGAGAGAAAATAGAGAGATGCCTTGCACGGTGAACGGAGGCTGGTCAGAGGCATGTCATCGTGGGATTACAAGGCATCCTACACAGATCACAGGTAGCTCAGCATCCTCTCAGCATCCCTCTCTTGGGTACGCCGGGTCGGACACGAGGAGACTGCACCTTCGGGAGTCTGTAGGAGGGGAGGAAGGAGGGTCTTGGAGGGTCCTGATCTACCTTCTTTTGCCCTTATATGACGAGTGTGATTCATCTTGTCCCTAATAGAGGTACATCGCTCTCTTCTTTTTTTCCTTTCTGTTTTCTTTATTTTCTTCTTTTGGTTGCCTTTCTTCCGTGGTGTGTTTTGGTACTTTTTTTTTCTTGTGTGGTGCTTTCTTCTTTTGTTTTCTTCTTTGTTTCTTTCTTTCTTCCTTGATTGATTGATTGATTTCTGCGGTTGTCTTCTTTCTGGTTCTTTCTTCTTTCGTTTTCTTCTTTGTTTCTTCCTTTCTTCCTTCTTGATTTCTTTCTTTCTTCCTTCGGTTGTCTTCTTTCTGGTGTCTTTTGCTTTGTCTTCATTGTGTGGTTCTTCGATTTTCCTCCTCCTCCTCCTCCTCCTCCTCTTCGTCTGGTTGTTTATTTTCTTGCTTGTGTCCTTTTCTTCTCTATTCTTGTCTTCACTCGGTCCTTCTCTTCTTATTTGTGCTTTGCCTTAGTTTCTCCTCCTTTTCCTCCTCTTTCTTCTTCCTTCCGTTCTTCCTACTCTTCCTCCACCGTCCTCTTCTCCTTACTTGGTCATTTTATCATTCTCTCTTCCTCCTCTTCTCGTCTTTCTCTTTCCTCTTCACCTACGCATCCTCCTATACTCCTCTTCCTCCTCTTCTTCATCTTCCTCTTACTATTCCTCCTTCACCCTTCTGCTTTCCTTTCTTGGCCATTTCATCATTTTATATTCTCTTCCTTCTCTTCCCTCTCCACCTCCTCCTCCTCCTCCTCCTCCTCCTCCTTCAGCAGTCTTCTCGGGGCTATCCATACATCTCTCAAGACCAAACGTGGACGACAAAGAATAAATAACTCGAAGCTTTCAGATTTTCCTTCACTCCCAAGATTGCGGTGAATAAGTTTGTTTTTTCTTTCCTTTTTCTTATTCCTTGTATTTGATTAACATTGGCGTGTATTTTTGGGAAGATGATTCCTTAGACACGATTGAGAGACGAAAGGATAGGAAAGGAAGAATAAGGATAAAAGAAAAAGGAAGGAATAAGAAAACGGAAAGAGAGGAGCAAAACGAATCAAAAGAAGAGAATAGCTGAGAGATGAAGAAGATGGGGAATGGAAGAGTAGGAAAAAAGAACAGGAAGAGAAGAGAATGAGAAAATAACGGATACTCAAGCTTTAATAAACGATACAGAAGAGGGGATAAAATAGGGGAGGAGAGAGAAGGGAAAAAAAGGAAAAGGGGAAACAAAATGCAAATAACAATACATTAAAGGGGGAAAAAGTAGAACGTGAAAATAAGAATGATAAAAAAAAAACGAAACAAGACAAAAAAGTATAAAAAAGAGAGAATTATAAAGAAAAACAAATATAAAGAAAGTACTGAATAGAAAAAGGAATAAAAGGGTAGAATGAAAATAAGAATCATAAAAAAACACAAAACAAGACCAAAAAGAACCCAAAAAAAAGCGAATTAAAAAGGAAAAAAAATATAAAGAAAATACAGAATAAAAAATGGAATAAAAGGAGAGAAAAAAAAAGTAGGAATCATTAAAAAAAACACACGAAGCAAGACCAAAAAGTATATAAAAAAGAGAGAATTAAAAAGGAAAACAAATATAAAGAAAATACTGAATGCAAAAAAAGAAATAACTGGAAAGAATAAAAATTAGGAATCATTGAAATACAGGAAACAAGAAAAGGAAAAAAAAAAGAATAAGAAGAAAGGGATAATAAATATAAAGAAAGGCATTGATAACAAGATAACGAAAGGGGATGACATGAGTTACAAACGAGAAAAAAAAGAGAGAAGGAAAAAGAAGTTATGCATTAAAATCTCACTTCTAATCATTATACCCCCACCACCATCATCACCACCGCTACCACCACCACTACCACCACCACCAAAACCACTAACACCACCACCATTACCACACTCACCACCAAAACCATTAACACCACCACCATTATCACACTCAGCATCACCACCAACCATCACCACCACTACCACACTAACCACACTCACCACTAACACCACCACCACAGGCCATTCAATATTGACCTCAAACTGCATGCGGGTTATCAAACGTTTATGTATTTTTTTGTTATCTCCATCAAGAGGGGGAGGAGGATCAGTGGCCGGCTTCCGATTTGCATTTAAAGTGGCTCTGTGGGCTGTGAATCCGATAAATGCATATACCCATAACCCACACGCCCTCCCGCACGCCCTCACACGCGCCCTCCCTTCAGTCCACCCTTCCGCCCGCTCCCCTTTCTTCCTTTCTTCCTATCCCTCACTTACTAAAACCTTTCTCCTTTTCTTCCTCCTCCTCCTCCTCCTCCTCTTCTTCCTCCTCCTTCTTCTGATCCACAAACACTCAGGTCACGGTCGCTCCTCTCTCCGTTTTCATATTGCTTCCCTCTTCTTTTATCCTTCTTATTCCTTTCCTATCCTTCTCATCTCCCAATCATCCTCCCTTCCTTTTGTCTCTCTTCTATTATTAGTCTTTCTTGATATCTGTTTTTCTTTTATATTCTCTTCTCTTCCTCTTGTTATTTCTACACTTTCATTCCTTATCTTCTTCACCTCTATACCCATGACCCACACGCCCACACGCCCTCCTGCAGGCCCTCACACGCGCCCTCCCTTCAGTCCCCACTTCCACCCATCGGCCCTTTGATCCACATACACTCAGGTCACGGGCTATACTTTTTACGCTTCCACTTACTCCGTTTTCCACCTATGCAACCATGACACACACGCCCACACACCCACACTCACCCCTTCCCGCCCGTCCAACCTTCCACCCATTGGCCCTTTGAACCACACACACTCAGGTCACGGGCTATACTTTTTATGCTTCCACTTATACCGTTTCCATCTTCATCAGTATCTATAACCACGATTCTATACACTTAACACACTTCCCACTTCTTCCTACATCAACCACAGCTTCCACATCCCACCCATACATCCAGTCCACCCACTCTTTGTTCCACCCATGTCAGTCACTACACCCACACTTCCACATACTCAATACCCTTCCCTCTTTCCACCTATATCAGTCCATAACATCCACTGTCCATCTACACACCCTGGCATCCATCCACTCATCTTCGTGTCGACCTTTCGTTAGTTTGGCTTTCTATTTCCACTTTTTGGGACGAAGTCAGTTGGAAGTGTTGGCTTTTCACAGAATTAAGTTGATATATTACAAACTCCGTCTTAAAAAAAAAACTTGTATTAAAAGAAATCAGGAGTGCCCTCTAACCACAAATAAGAAGAGAAGAGAAGAGAAGAGAAGAAGAAACTTAGGAGGCAAACTGTATCGAGGGAAACAACGAAAAGAATATAAAAGGAAACGAAAAAATTACTAAGACACGGAAGGTTTGATGAGACGAAAAGAAGCTTAGTAGGAAAACTGTAACGAGGGAAACAACGAAAAGAATATAAAAGGAAACGAAATAATTACTAAGACACGGAAGGTTTGAAGAGACGAAAAGAAGCTTAGGAGGAAAACTGTAACGAGGGAAACAACGAAAAGAATATAAAAGGAAACGAAAAAATTACTAAGACACGGAAGGATTGAAGAGACGAAAAGAATCTTAGGAGGAAAATTGCAACGAGGGAAACAACGAAAAGAATATAAAAAAAAAACGAAAAGGTTTGAAGAGACGAAAAAGAAGTGAGGAAAACTGTATCGAAAAGAATATAAAAGGAAACGAAAAAATTACTAAGACACGGAAGGTTTGAAGAGACGAAAAGAAGTGAGTAGGAAAACTGTAACGAGGGAAACAACGAAAAGAATATAAAAGGAAACGAAAAAATTACTAAGACACGGAAAGATTGAAGAGACGAAAAGAAGTGAGTAGGAAAACTGTAACGAGGGAAACAACGAAAAGAATATAAAAGGAAACGAAAAAATTACTAAGACACGGAAGGTTTGAAGAGACGAAAAGAAGCTTGTTAGGAAAATTGCAACGAGGGAAACACAATGCGAGGAGAGTAAAGGAAGACGAACGGGATGATAAAACGAGTTGACAAAGACAAATCAGCCATATTACTGTCAGTCACATTACGCGTCTAGTGAGTTTTTTTGTGGCTGGGTTTTTTTTTTTTTTTTTTTCGTTCTTTGCCCTTGAGCTGCCTCCCTTACTGTAAAATAATAACAAGAAGAAATAAAATAATGACTAATACGACGTTTGAAAATTCGGCGTTCGTTAATCATTACACTCACAACCTACGCACCTCGCTCTCTCACATCTAACCTAACCTAACTTAACCTAACCTAACCTAGCCTTACCTAACTTAACCTTACCTTACAACATAACTTTACCTAACTTACCCTTACCTAACCTAACCTTACCTAACCTTACCTAACTTAACCTTACCTAACAACCTAACCTTACCTAACTTACCCTTACCTAACCTAACCTTACCTAACCTAACCTTACCTAACTTAACCTTACCTAACAACCTAACCTAACCTAACTTAACCTAACCTAATAACCTAACCTTACCTAACTTAAGCTAACCTAACCTAACCTTACCTAACCTAACCTTAGCTAACTTAACCTTACCTAACTTCAGCTAACCTAACCTAACCTAACCTAACTTAACCTTACCTAACTTAACCTTACCTAACAACCTAACCTAACCTAACTTAACCTAACCTTACCTTCCCTTCACTTCCCTTACTTCCCCTTACTTTACACCAATCTCCTCCCCTCTTGTAGTCACCTAATATTCTTGTGTATTCTTGTGTATCCTCCCCCCGCACCCGCTTCAGACACTACGCCCTCAACACACCCACGCACTCCCGTATCCACCCACTCACCTCATATTCCATCCCCCCTTCTCTCTCACACCCAGTCCAGCATCCCCCACTCACCTCCTCCCACTCTCTCTCCCTCCTAACATGCTCTTTCCAAATTGCATCCACTCAATTGTCCCTTCTGTCCTGTTTTCATCTTATTTACGTGCTTTTCTCGCCTCTGTTCCTCCACTTTTCTTTTTTTTTTTCATTTTCATCTGTAACTAATTTTTTTGTTGTTGTTTTGTTTCCCTTTCGTCCTTTCTCCATTATTCTTTCTCTCATTCATGTTTTTTTTTTTAGTCTTATGTCTACCATTTATTATCCATCCTTCTATTCTCCTCTTCTTTTCCCTCCTCTATTCATTTATCATCCCTCTTTCACTACCTTGACTCCTTCCTCTTCCTCCATTTTCCTCCTCTCTATTCATTTATCATCCCTCGTTTTTTGTCTCTTGTTACACTTTCTTCTCCTATTCCTTTTTCTTCTTTTCCATGATTCCTCTCTTCTTATTCTTCCTCTTCCTCTATTTTCCTCCTCTCTATTCATTTATCATCCCTCGTTTTTTGTCTCTTGTTACACTTTCTTCTCCTATTCCTTTTTCTTCTTTTCCATGATTCCTCTCTTCTTATTCTTCCTCTTCCTCTATTTTCCTCCTCTCTATTCATTTATCATCCCTCGTTTTTTGTCTCTTGTTACACTTTCTTCTCCTATTCCTTTTTCTTTTCCATAATTCCTCTCTTCTTATTCTTCCTTTTCCTCCATTTTCCTCCTCTCCTTTCCTATTTCCTCTTTAACTTGTCTCTCTGTATCTTCACTCATTCCTCCATCATGATTACTATCCGTTTGTTCTTCACCCCTATCTTCTTTTCCTACCATTTATTTCCTGTCTATCTCATTTATCACTTCTCATTCACTATTTCTCCCCTTATCTCTTCCTTGCCCTCTCCATCCTCTCTTCTGTCTAACTTATCTATATCTACTCACCCCTTATCTATATCTAACTTATCTGTATCTATTTACTCATACCTCAACCATGATTATCCCTATTTTTCTCCTGTTTACTTTCTATCTCATCCGACACTCCTTTTATGCTGTTTTTCTTCCTATCTCTTTCCTTGACCTCTCCATTCTAATATCCAGCTTCCCCTCCAGCCTCTCCCACGCCTCCCCCTTTCCTTCCCTTCATCGTCCCTGCCTTCTCCATCCCTGTCACCATCTTCCTCACTAGCTTCACAAATGCATCCACCTTCCTTCATCCCTATCCCTATCTTCTCCCAGTTTCACTTACACATCCTTCTTTCCTTCACCATCCTTTCTTATTCCTTCATGATCCTTCCTCATTCCTTCATCATCCCTTCCCATCCTCATATCCAGCCCCCCAAGCATCCCTCAAGCATCCCCATTCCCTTCATCTCCCTCCACAGCCTCCACTCAAGCATCCCCATTCCCTTCATCTCCCTCCACAGCCTCCCCACGCATCCCCATTCCCTTCATCTCCCTTCACAGCCTCCACCCAAGCATTCCCATTCCCTTCATCTCCCTCCACAGCCTCCCCCGCGCAGCCCCCTTCCCCTCATCTCCCCGCCGCGCTCCCATTGCCAGGAATACCCAGGACACGATCACCTAAGCGGAATTCCGAGCCAACTGAGGGACAACAACGAGCTAAACGACGCGAAAGTGGAAGGGAAGGGAAATACAAACGCCTGCTGCGCCTTTTCCTCCTCCTCCGACTTCCTTTTTTTTATTTTTTTATCCTCGTTTTTTTGTGTCGTTTGTTACTCTGTCTTTTATTATTCCCTTTTTCTTCTTTTCCTTGATTCCTCTCTTCTTCTATTCTCCTTCTTCTTCTTCAGCTATTTACTCATTTTCGTCTTCTTTCTATTTTTTTCCTTCCTCCTCTTCCTCCTCCTCCATCTCATCATCTGACCTTTTTTCCTTCCTTTTTCTTCCTCCTCCTCCTCTTATTGCCCCTCTTTTTTTTCTTCTTTTATTAACCCTCCTCCTCCTCCTCCTCCTCCTCCTCCTCCTCTTCCTCCCTCCTCATACTCCTCCTCCTCCTCCTTGAATCCTCTCTTCTTCCTTCTCCTCCTCCTCCTCCTCCCCCTCCTCCTCTTCCTCCCCCTCCTCCTCCTCCTCCTTGAATCCTCTCTTCTTCCTTCTCCTCCTCCTCCTCCTCCCCCTCCTCCTCCTCCTCCTCTTGAATCCTCTCTTCTTCCTTCTCCTCCTCCTCCATCTACTTCTCTTCAGCATTTTCTTTCTTTTTTTTTCGTCCTCCAATTCATCATCTTCATTTACTTGTTCTTGTTTTTGTTTTTATTTTCATTTTTCCTTCCCCATTTTTCTCTCCTTCCTCCTTCTCTTCCTCTTGTTCCTTCTCTCCCTCTTCCTCCTCTAACATCCCTTTTCTTATGCTTTTTCCTTCTCTTGCAACCTCCTCCTCCTCCTCCTTCTTCTTCGTTCCCTCTCCTCCTCTTCCATCTCCTCCTCCTCCTCCTCCTCTTTTACCTCTTCTCCTTCCCCCTTAAGCATCCCCTCCCTTATGCATCTTCCTTCTCTTGCAACCTCCTCCTCCTCCTCCTTCTTCTTCGTTCGTTCTCCTCCTCCTCCTCTTCCCCCCCCCCCCTTACCTGCAGCAGTGGCACGCGCTCCAGCTCGGCCTCCACCATATGGATGTCCGCAGCGTTCGGATCCAGGGTTTTGGGGCACTTGGCAACACTGCTTGGAGTCAAAAGAGGACGTGGCAACACTGTATGATCCACCTTGAGATTTTTGGGGGGATGTTTTCTTCTTGATTTTTTTTTTTTTCGTGGTTTCTTTTGCACTTTTTTTTCTTTTTTTTCACTTAATTTTCTTACTACTCGATTTGTTTATACTTTTCGGTTTGTTTTCATCTTTTTGTTTGTTTTTCTTGTTTTCTTTTTTCCTAACTCGATGTTTTCTTCCCTCTGATCAAGGACGCGTTGAGATTTTCCTCCCGTTTTCTTTTCCTTAATCTCGTTTTCTCTCAAATCCACCACGTACCTATACTAATAATTCGGCTCACTTTTTTATCTTTTTTTTGCATCAGTTTCCGGCTGGTTATGATTTTCCTTCTCTTTCCGCTTTCTCTACACTCTACAATTCATATTTATTTTTTCACTTTTCTTATCCTTTTTTCGTTACGCTGCCTTCCTTTCGTCTGGCCACACCGCGTTATAAGCAGATTCTCACCTTTTTTTTCTCCTTATTTTTACATTATCCGCAGTTTCAGGTGTTATGACCAGCCTCAGCCCTGTGACGCCTTTCTTTGTAGCGTCTAAAAGTATTATAATAAGATACCTCTCACTTTTTTTCTCCTTATTATTACATTTTCCGCAGGTTCAGGTGTTATGACAAGCCTCAGCCCTGTGACGCGTCTCTTTGTAGCGTCTAAAAGTATTATAATTAGATTCTTCTCACTTTTTTCTCGTTATTTTCTGCTTTTCCGTCGGTTTGTGTGTTATGACGATCCAGAGACGCTTTTCCTTTGTAGCATCTAGCCGTATTTTAATCAGATTTTCCTCACTTTTTTTAGCTTTGTTTTTTTGTTACGTCGCTTTGTGTGTTATGACGATCCAGAGACGCTTTTCATTTGTAGCATCTAGCCGTATTTTAATCAGATTTTCCTCATCTTTTCAGCTTTATTTTTTTCGTTACATCGGTTTCTGTGTTATGACGATCCTGAGATGCCTTTAATTTCCAGCGTCACACTACGTTTTAATCAGATTCTTCCCACTTGTTTTTCCTTATTTCCTACTTTTCCGCGTATGATGCTTTTCCTCTGCAATTCCAACCGTGTTATTATCAAATTCTTCTCACTTTTTCTTGCTTTATTTTCTCCTTTTTCGTCGGTTCGTGTTAAGATTGCCTGTGACGTCTCTCCTTTGCAGCGTCTAGCCGTATTTTAATGAGATTCTTTTTTCACTTTTTTACCTTCATTTTTTCGTTATGTCTATTCCTGTGTTATGATAAGTCTGTGTGTGACGCTTCTCTTTCCCTTCGCAGCGTCAAGCCATGTTATAATCAAATATTTCTACTTTATCTCCTTATTTTTCTAGTTTGTTTTCGTTTTTCGCAGATTCAAACGTTATGGCAAGCCTCAGACAATTCTTTGCGCAGCGTCACACCTTGTTATAATTAGATTTTTCCCACTTTTTCTCCGTTTCTCGTTTTCCGTCGGTACGAGTGTTATGAAAATCCTGAGACGCCTTCCTTTTGTAGCGTCACACCATGTTATAATTAGATTCTTCTCACTTTTTACCTTTTTTCACGTTTACTGCAGATGCGTGTTATGACAAGCCTGTGACGCGTTCTCTTCCCTTCGTAGCGTCACACCGCCTAGCACTCAGCGGGGGGGGAAGGCGAGGAATGCAAGGTTTTCACGTAAATTGCTTTCTGTTCGCCCTCAGGAATGTCATTTTACCTCTGCCTGCCTTGTCCCTTTTGCATGACACGACACTTTCTTTCCCTGTCTCTCTTCCTCCTCCTCCTCCGTCCTCCCTTCAATCCCCCTCTTCCTCTTCCTACCGGTTTTCTTTTGGTTTTTCCGCTTGTTTTCCTGTTTGCTTTCCCTTCGCCAGCGTTGCCAGATTAGTTTCTTAGCGTTGCACTCTCGGATATATCGATTATTTTAAGGTTTTCCGCCGACCTGGGAACACTGATCACTTTTAAAAATAAGACGGTGTATCCTCCTCCTTTTTTCTGGTAACACTGCATCTACCACAGCATAAATAAGCGACAACACACACACACACACACACACACACACGCACACACACACACTATTTTACACTTGCCAACAATTATACAACTCCGAAACTTGGGGAACTTGTACACTCCCTGGCGACACTCCTCATCCCCCTGTTTCAACGGAGAATACATGAACCTGGAGTCTCCCTTCCCTTGGTCTCTTCCCTGCTGTGTTCCTCTCTTCCTCACCATTCTTCCCTCTGTTTATCTCCCCTCCACCTCCTCTCTCCCTCTCTCTCTCTCTCTCTCTCGTGTCCTTTCTCCCTCCGGAATGCGCCAGATTAGCTAATGAAAAGACTTGCATAGCCCTTAATTTACGAGGTATGATATGCATGAAGATACGAGCATGTGTGGAGCGTAGAGATATGTGGGAGGGGTGGGTGGGTGGGTGAGTCTCTCTCTCTCTCTCTCTCTCTCTCTCTCTCTCTCTCTCTCTCTCTCTCTCTCTCTCTCTCTCTCTCTCTGGGTTGAAAAGATAATTAAGCGATGCGAGATTCGTAAAAAGTCGTTCCAAGTTTAATCAGAGTTCGTGCTACCGATGTTCCTGCATATATCTTCCCTGAAAACACACACACACACACACACACACACACACACACACACACAGACACGCAACATGAGCGAAATTACACGCCAAGTCCCATGAGTCAATATTACAGCCTCTCATTTGTCAGCTGAGAGCGCAAGTGGCTGCCAATTTTCATTCTGGCAACACTGTGTTATACGCTCCAAGGACGAGTGTGTGTAGGAAGAGGAAGAAAGAATCAAAACTCCTTAAACCTCTTACTTAGATGCTCAAAAGGAATGTGTGTAAAAAGAGGAGAATCAAACCTCTTAATCAGAATCTCAAAAGGGATGTGTGTAAAAAAGATGAAAGGAAAGCATCAAACCCCTTATTCAGAATCACAAAAAGGATTTAAAAAGAGAAGAGGAGAATCAAACCTCTTATTCAGAATCTCAACAGGGATGTGTGTAAAAAAGATCAAAGGAAATCATCAAACCCCTTATTCAGAATCACAAAAAGGATTTAAAAAGGGGGGAAGACAATCAAACCTCTTATTCGTAATCTCAAAGGGGATAAAATAGAAGACATTATCAGCTTTTAACATCAACTAAAAATTATACACGTAACCAACGTCTATAAAATGAACCTCTGTTTTTTTTACTTTCCTTCGACTTAAACACGTTAAAGAGAGGATATCATACACAGACACCTTCACACTTGTATTGCCTCTTGAGAACCTTTTTTTCCCTGCCCTCTTCTTTCTCTTTTCGGAGCGGCATGTTGCAAGCAATTATCCACCTCCCAGTTTCTTTAATAAGTGTCGTATTAAAAGACATATCATCGCCCAAGAACACATATTTGACAAGGCTTTCGTAGGAGTTTTGGGCATTTCCAGGAGTAGTTTTATGACCCTGGTGGTAGTATGACCCTTCTTCTGTACCGTGAACCTAAAGAAACACATATTTGACAAGGCTTTCGTAGGATTTTGGGGCATTTCCAGGAGTAGTTTCATGACCCTGGTGGTAGTATGACCCTTCTTCTGTACCGTGAACCTAAAGAAACACATATTTGACAAGGCTTTCGTAGGATTTTGGGGCATTTCCAGGAGTAGTTTTATGACCCTGGTGATGGTTTGACCCTTCTTCTGTACCGTGAACCTAAAGAAACACATATTTGACAAGGCTTTCGTAGGATTTTGGGGCATTTCCAGGAGTAGTTTCATGACCCTGGTGGTGGTTTGACCCTTCTTCTGTACCATGAACCTAAAGAAACACATATTTGACAAGGCTTTCGTAGGATTTTGGGGCATTTCCAGGAGTAGTTTCATGACCCTGGTGGTGGTTTGACCCTTCTTCTGTACCGTGAGCCTGAAGAAACACTCATTAGAACCCGACTGACCCCTTCTTTGACCTTTAGAAATAGCTGATGTGAGAAGCGAAAGTGTCTTTTGATACCAACCTTAATTAACCACTTGGATCTCTTTTACCGTGAGAAGAGAAAAAAAAAACTGTAGCGAGTATATACAATCATCTCTCTTACACCTTTACTCCTTTTCTGCATTTTTGCCACACCAGGAAACAAAATTTGCCTCTCTCGCTTCCAATTGCCAGGGCTAATCTACATCGAAAGGAGAAACAAGACCATCGTGTAGCGACCACATACTGTTATCTCTTACCCCTTAATCTCTTCTCTGCTTCTTTACCACACAAAAACACAACATTTGCTTCTCTCATTTCGGATTCTCAGGACTAATCTACATCGCTTTACCGCGGGAAGAATGAAAAAAGCAGATTACCATGTATTGAGCATATACCAATATCTCCTTTACTCTTTTACCTCTCTTCTGCATACTTTCAATACGAGAAAACAATATTTGATTCTCTCATTTCGGATTCTCAGCACTAATCTAGATTGCTTTACCGCGGGAAGAGAGGAAAAATGCAGATTATCATACAGCGAGCATATATCATTATCCCTTTCACCCCCATGACCTCGTTTCTGCATATTTACAACACGAGAAAACAATATTTGCTTCCCTCATCTCCAATTCTCAGCACTAATTTAGACCGCTTTACCGCGGGAAGAGAGAAAAAATGCAGATTATCATGCAGCGAGTATATACCATGATCTCCTTTACTCTTCAACCTCTCCTCTGCATATTTACAACACGAGAAAACAAGATTTGCCTCTCTCATTTCCAATTCTCAGCACTAATCTAGATCGCTTTACCGCGGGAAGAGAGAAAAAAAAGCGGATCATCACGTAGCGAGTATACACCATTATCTTCTGAGCTCATTCACCTCTCTTCTGCATACTTACAACACGAAAAAACAAAATTCGCTTATCTCATCTCCAATTCCCCGCACTTATGTCTTTACCGTGGGAAGAGAAAGAGAAAAACAACAACAACGATCATGTAGCTTGTAAATACGACTGTCTCTTTTACACCTTGACCTGTTTTCTGCATATTTACGATACGAGAAAACAAAAGACAAACGAGAAACAAAACAAAGAGAAGGTGAAAGGGTAAAAAAATATAAACAAAGCCAAAGAAAATGAGAAAACGTAAAAAAAAGAGAAAAATGAAACTTGACAATGAGAAACAAAAAAGAAAAGAAAAGATAAGATAAGAAAAGAAAAAGAAACGAAAAGAGAGAGAGAGAGAGAGAGAGAGAGAGAGAGAGAGAGAGAGAGAGAGAGAGAGAGAGAGAGAGAGAGAGAGAGAGAGAGAGAGAAGAGAAGAGAGAAGAATAGAAAAGAAAAAAAATAGAAAAAAGAAAAAAGGAAAGAGAGAAAGAGAGAAAAGAAAAATGATCACGTAGCAAGTATATACCTTTATCTCATTTACCTCTTAACCTCTGTTCTGCATCTTTACCGTTCGAGAGAGAGAAAAATAGAAACTTGCCCCTCTCATCTCCAATTCCCAGCACGCGGCCTCGAGCACACGGGCAGTTCTAATACCAGTGTTCCCTTCCTTAGTATTCCCCGCATTGCCTCACTGCCTACGGAGGTGTTTGGCTTTCTATCTCTGTCCGTCATTCCCATGGGTCAGTTTCACAATCCAACATAGTATCATTGTAAGAAGAGAAACAGAATAGGAAAGTTTGGCCAGACTGATTGAAAGTTGGTTGTCATTAATGTTTTTTGAGTTGGTTTGTTAGGTAATTTAAAGGTGCAATAGGAAAGCAAGCACAGGTAAGTAGATAAGTTAAGACGGCTGAACAAATACAGGTGAAGGTCGAGGTAGATTAGAATTAGGTTGGCAAAAGTTGGTTCCGGTTGGTTTGCGAGGTAAGTTAGAGGTAGGATGAGAGAGTAGAGGCAGTTAGGTAGGTAGATACAGACTACAGGTAATATCAGAGGTAGGTTAAGTTAGAGGCAGGTTAGAGGTAGGTTAAAGGGAGGTTAGAGGAAGAGAGAAAGAAAAGGAAACAAAAGCGGGGGAGGTAGATAAGGCCTACAAGTAAATTAGAGGTAGGTAGACTAGAAGATTAGAGGGAGGTTAGAGGCAGGCTGAAGAAGTTAGAGAAGAGAAAAGGAAAAAAAAGCGAGGGAGTTAGAGAAAGACTACAGGTAAATCAGAGGTAGGTTAGAAGGTTAGAGGCAGATTAGAGGCAGGTTAGAGGAAGGCCCCGCGTGCATGGCTTGGTCCTGCAGATGTTTCAGGCCTTTCATAGTGTTGGTGCGTGGCGGGAATGGCCTCGTGGGTAATGCTCCGATAGACTTGTTTTGTGTATGCCCCCGACGTGTGTGTGTGTGTGTGTGTGTGTGTCCCGGTTACTGTGCCATCAATGTGTTTTTTCGTCTTAAATTAATAATACCTTTTGCCTACCTTTAATGCCTCTCTCATCTTTACCTTGCCACATAACTTGCCTCATAAAACCTTACCTAACAGTCTGCCTCTCAGATGATCCCCCTACCTGCCTCATATCCTACCTTACAATTCATACTGCCTTACCTTCGTCACCCTTAGAATCGCCGTTATGATCACCCTCACAACCTTAGCGAGCCTTTCCCAGCTTACTCCACCCTACCTCACATTCTACCTCATCCCCCTACCTGCCTCACATCCTACCTTACAATTCATACTGCCTTACCTTCGTCACCCTTAGAATCGCCGTTATGATCACCCTCACAACCTTAGCGAGTCTTTCCCAGCTTACCCCAACCTACCTCGCACCCTCCCTCACACTCTACCTCATCCCCCTACCTGTCATACATCCTACCTTACAATTTATACAGTCCTACCTTCGTCACCCTTAAAATCTGCGTTATGATCACCCTTACAACCTTAGGGAGTGTTTTTAGCTTACCCCAACCTACCTCACACCCTCCCTCCGTCTCCTACTTTCCTCCTTCACACACACCCTCAAAGCCTCTCTACCTCTCTCCCTACAATCTTCGTCATCATTAAAATCTCCATCACGATCACCCTCACAACCTTAGAGAGTCTTTACTAACTTACCCCAGCCTACCTTTCACCCTACCTCACATCCTCCCTCACTCACACCCACTCTACCTCCCTACTTCTTTCCCTCCCTGGCTCGTGGATAAGGGATTGGTGTCATTTTTTCTCGGTAACACAAAATATGAAAACCAATTTGTCGGGCGGAGGGTCAGAGTAAGGGAAAATGGAGTACTATTTTTCTTCCGTAATCTATAAAGCTTAAACAACGAGAGAGATACATATTCAGGCTTAGCTATCTGTGTGTAACTCTAACCCGGTCGATTGTAGATGGAAAGGTTCAGATTCCCTATAATGGCACAGAACGCAGTACAGATGGAATTCAACCCAACACGAGTGGATTAAAAAACACGAAAAGCAATACACTAAATCACCAAGTTCCAATAATTGTATACTTTAAGTTAGTCCAAAAAATAAATAAATAAATAAACAACGAATTACAAAACATCACACTAACACCATAAGTACTTAAAGGGGTTCCATCACATCAGAAAAGGGAAGAAAAAAATTAAGGTTAAACGAAACGAAATTCAGGTGTTACAAAAGTCAGGTGAGCAACTAAAAACAGAACGAGATTACACACAAAGAAAACAAACAAACAAGCAGAGTCAAGCGAAGATCCGAGACTAACCTCCACACACACACGTAAAAGAGAACCAAAGAAAACAAAAGAGCATCTGTGAATGTCAAGCAAGCATCCGAGTCCCACCACAACACACACACACACACACACACACACACACACACACACACACACACACTCAGACGACCAACTGTCAAAGTCAAGCGAGAATTCCACCACAAAAAAAAAAATACAGGAAACAAAGAGAAAAACAAAAGAGAAACAAAACAAGAAAGAGAGAATGGGAAAAGGTTGAAAAAAACTAGGCAAAGCAAAAGAGCGAATGAGAGAGGGAAATAAAATGGAGCAAAAAAAAAGATTGATAAAAAATACGGAATCCAACGAGAAATACGAAAAAAAAATAGAAGAAAAGAAAAAAAGGATGAATGAAAAGATAAATAAATATAAATAAATAAAAAATGAGAGAAGCAAAAAAACAAAAACAAAACTAGGAGAATGGGAAAAGACAAAAAAAATAGAAACAAATTAAAGGGAATGAGAAAACGTTAAAAAAATAAAGAAAAACAAGAGAATGATAAAATAACACATAACCAAGCAAAAAATACGATAAAAAACAAACAAAAAAAAAAACTAGTGACCCAACCAATCACACGCTCTCAAATCCCACCCCAAAAATCACTCAGCCAATCAGAGCCTCGAGTGAGTGTGAATTAGCCAATCAGCGAAGAGTTTAAAGAGCGGATCAGCCAATCAGGACGCGTGTTGAGTGTCACCTGGCCAATGAGAGGCGTGATCCAGGTAAGCTTCGATCCATTTACCTGATGCTACCATTTACACCTTTAATTGTCACAGGTTTACAGGTACACAGCGCAAGGTCACGTACACGGCATTAATGAACATACGCACATACATACATACACACACATTTACATTTTTTTTTTTTTTTTTTTTTTTTACAGCAAAGGAGACAGCTCAAGGGCACAAAAAAGTAAACATTAATAAAAAAAAAAGCCCGCTACTCGCTGCAAACAGACTAACAGAAGGACAGACAAACAGACAGACAGGCAGGGGGGTAGATAGATAGACAGACACTCATTTACTCATACATACATATATACACACATACATACATACACACACATTTATATACAGACAGACAAACAGACTAACACAAGGACAGACAAACAGACAGACAGGCAGGGGGGTAGACAGATAGACAGACACTCATTTACTCATACATACATATATACATACATACATACATACATACACACACATTTATATACAGACAGACAAACAGACTAACAGTAGGACAGACAAACAGACAGACAGGCAGGGGGGTAGATAGATAGACAGACACTCATTTACTCATACATACATATATACATACATACATACATACACACATTTATATACAGACAGACAAACAGACTAACAGAAGGACAGACAAACAGACAGACAGGCAGGGGGGTAGATAGATAGACAGACACTCATTTACTCATACATACATATATACATACATACATACACACACATTTATATACAGACAGACAAACAGACTAACAGTAGGACAGACAAACAGACAGACAGGCAGGGGGGTAGATAGATAGACAGACACTCATTTACTCATACATACATATATACATACATACATACACACACATTTATATACAGACAGACAAACAGACTAACAGAAGGACAGACAAACAGACAGACAGGCAGGGGGGTAGATAGATAGACAGACACTCATTTACTCATACATACATACATACATACATGCACACATGCACACATACATACACACATACATACATACATACTCAAACACTACATACAAACAAAGATAATGCATACGAACACACACACACACACACACACACACACACACACACACACACACACACACACACACACACACACACACACACACACACACAAGGGCCTGTTTTAACTATATATACACGAGTTTGAGAGAAAATTAGCAGGTCAAAGAAAGCTTCATCCAAAGTTACGGAAGAAAAGAGAAAAAAAAAAAAGAGATGAGAAAAAAAATGAAATTAAGAGAGAGAGAGAGAGAGAGAGAGAGAGAGAGAGAGAGAGAGAGAGAGAGAGAGAGAGTCAATATATGCCTACCCGGATGCTTCATTAACTTCAAGTGCTTAAAAGAAGATAAATATTGGTGACTTTTATTATTACTATCGTCATTATTATTACTATTATCATTACTATTATTATTATTATTATTATTATTATTATTATTATTATTATTATTATTATTATTGCCGAATGGTCGTGTGAGAGAAACCTTTCCATGTGTTCCAAAACTTTCAGGATCGTTTTCATTAGTTTAACACCGAAAGTTTCCCTCTCTCTTACTTATTTTCCTTGCTCTCTCTCTCTCTCTCTCTCTCTCTCTCTCTCTCTCTCTCTCATGGTAAAAATTAAAAAAGGGAAAAAGGAAAGGAAAAGAAGACAGCGAAAGAGGAAGAAGAGGAAAAGGAGAAACGGGAGAGCGAAAGAAAATGAAAATCAGGAAAAAGGAAAAGAAGGAAAGGAAAAGACAGAAAAAGAGAGACGAGAGGAAAAGAAAGAAGAAAAGAAGCGCGAGAGGAAATGAAAACCGGGAAAAAAATGGAAAGAAAAGGAAAAGAAGACAGAAAAAGAGAAAGGAGAGGAAAAGAAGGAAGAAAAGCGCGAGAAAATGAAAATCAGGAAAAAGAAAAAGAAGAAAAGGAAAAAAGACAGAAAAAGAGAGAAGAGGAAAAGGAGAAACGGGAGCGCGAAAGGAAATGAAAATCGGAAAAAAATGAAAGAAAAGGAAAATAAGGCAGAGAAAGAAAAAAGGAAAGTAGAAGGAAGAACGGAAGCGGGAGAGGAAATGAGGAATGAAAGGGATGAGGAAGGATGGAACAGGTGTGATAAATGAGAGGCATAAGCGAGTAGGTGAAGGCGACAGGTAGGATTTCGGCCAGGTATTAAGAGGGATTTTTACATTATGAGTTTTCAGCACTTCTATCCACCTCCTCCACCTCCACTTTCCTCCTCCACATCTCCCACCTCTTCTGATTCTCTTCCACCTCTTCTAGCTCCTCCACTTCGTATCTTCTATCTCCTCCACTTCGTATCTTCCATCTCCCCCACTTCTTCATTCATTTCTCCCCATCTTCCATCTCCTCCACTTCTTCATTCATTTCTCCTCCACTTCTCCCCATCTTCCATCTCCTCCACTTCTTCATTCATTTCTCCACCTCCTCCTTCACCTCTTTATCTATCCATGACGCTTCCATTATTCCACCTACACCATCCTTCCACCTATCCACCTCATTCACTTCTTCTACCTCCTCCACTTCTCCGCATCTTCCATCTCCTCCACTTCTTCAGTCTTTCACCTCTTCATCTATCCATGCATGACGCTTCGATTATTCCACCTTCACCATTCTTCCACCTATCCACCTCATTCACCTCTTCCACCTCCTTCTCCACCACCTCCTCACCTATCCACTATGACTACGCCCCCCTTGTTCCATCTTCATCCCCTTCCACCTCATCCCCATCACTTCCACTACCTTATCACCCATCCACTACGGCCCTGTTATTCCACCTTCATCCACTTTCACCACATAACACATCCCACCTCCACATCTCCATCACCCTCCACTTCTTCCTCCTCTCCTTCCCACATTATCGTCCCCTCCCTAGTCACTTACGGCCTCCACCACACTTTTTATCCACCACCGAAATCCATCATATCCAACCACACTCCATCACAAGTACTCACCACCACCACCACCATCACCACTACCATAATCTCATCTTCTCACCTTCCATTACTCAAGTTCAATAATCAATTCATCTCTATAAGACCCGACGCCACACCCTTACTACTACTACTACTACTACTACTACTACTACTACTTCCAAGCCTTCCACACACACGAGACACGTATCCACAAAGAAGCGAATTTTCCACTTCACCAAACTTGCTACGAAAAGGTTGGCAGCCCTCTATGCAAGGACCCAAATGAACCCCGCTATTGGTAACACTGCAAGCCCTAGTAGGAGAAAGAGGAGGAAGTAGAGGGGAGAAAGAGGAGGAGAAGAGGAAGAAAAGAGATGCCGCCAGAGGAAGAGAGGGAGAGAAAAAGATACGGAATAGGGAAATGGGGGAAAGGTAAAGACTGGAAGATGAAGGGAAAGAGAGGAGCTAGGACACAACAGTGAAGAAAGGAAATAGGAAGTAACAGTAATTCGAGGAGGGAAAATAAAGAGAAAAAGGGAAATAGGATAAAAGGAGAAAGATACATAAATAGAAGCTTAGGTAACGTTAGTAATGATTAAGACACGAAGAAAAAGAAGAAAAGAAGAAGGAAAAATGGAGGAAAATATAAAGAGATAAAGAGGAATAGGATAAAGTGGGAAAGATACATAAATAGATGCTTGGTGAACGTTAGTAGTGATTAATAAAACACAACGAAAAAGAAGAAAAAAAAGAGGAAAACAATAAAACGAGATGATGGAAAAATACAGGAGCCGAAAGTGAGACATCAAACTTAAAAAAAAAAGATGAAAAGTTACGTAGCTTGGAAAAAAAAGGAAGAGAAAAATAGGAGAGAGAGAGAGAGAGAGAGAGAGAGAGAGAGAGAGAGAGAGAGAGAGAGAGAGAGAGAGAGAGAGAGAGAGAGAGAGAGAGAGAGAGAGAGAGAGAGAGAGAGAGAGAGAGAGAGAGAGAGAGAGAGAGAAGGAAAAAAATATGATGAAAAAGGATAAAATGAGAAGGAAAAAATAATAAGATGAGATGAATGAAAATGAAAATACAGAAGCCGAAACTGAAACACCAGAATTTAAAAAAAAAAAGAGAAGTTACGAAAGTTTAAAAAAAAAAAACAGAGAAAAAGAGAAAAAAATATGATGAAAAAGGATAAAATGAGAAGGAAAAAATAATAAGATGAAATAAATGAAAATAAAAATACAGAAGCCGAAACTGAAACACCAAAACGAAAAAATATATTAAAACTTTGGAGAAAAAAGAAAAGAAATAGAGAGAAAAAGAAAAGAGAAAAATCATGACCGTATTTTTATTAGCATTATTAAAACTCAAATCTCCCTCCCTTTTATGAAGCCAAAAAAAATAGAAGGCGAGCGAGGGGGAAGGAAACGGAAGAGATTCACCAACTTCAGAGGCGGATGAAAAGGACCAATCAGGAGAGAGTATTAGCCACTTTTTATGGCGTCATCAATCTCTTAGCCAATAAAGAGGCGACTTTCCGCAACCTCCTCTTAATTGAGTCCTCTTGATTTCTCGATATATGGAGAGAGAGAGAGAGAGAGAGAGAGAGAGAGAGAGAGAGAGAGAGAGAGAGAGAGAGAGAGAGAGAGAGAGAGAGAGAGAGAGAGAGAGAGAGAGAGAGTAAAAAAAATAGAGAAAGAACAGCATTAAAGTTTGTAGGAGCTTGGAGAATGAATAGGAAGGAAGGAAGTAGGGTAGAAAGGAAGGAAGAAAGGAAGAAGGGAGGAAAGAAGAGGAGGAAGGAGGACAAACCTTAGAAGAAATAAAGCAAGAAGGAAGGAAGGGAATAAGGAAGGAAAAAGAAAAGGAAGGAGAGAAGGAAGGAGGGAAGAAAGAAGGAAGAAGGGAAGAAAGAAAGATATAATTCAAAGGAAGGAAACAGAGAAAGAAAAAAAGGAAGGAAGGAAGAAAGGAAGGAAGAAGGGGAGAAAGAAGGGTATAATTCAGAGGAAGGAAAAGAAAGGAAAAAAGGAAGGAAGGAAGGAAGGAAGGGAACATGGAAGGAAGAAAACAGGAAGAAGAAAATTTAAAGGAAGGAAAAAGAGAGAAAGAAGGAAGGAAAAAAAAAAGGAGAAAAGGAAGGAAGGAAGGAAGAGGACAGGAAGGAGAAAATTTGAAGGAAGGAAAGAGAGAGAAAGAAGGAAGGAAAAAAAAAGGAGAAAAGGAAGGAAGGAAGGAAGGAAGGGAATAAGGAAGGAAGAAAACAGGAAGAAGAAAATTTAAAGGAAGGAAAAAGAGAGAAAGAAGGAAGGAAAAAAAAAGGAGAAAAGGAAGGAAGGAAGGGAATAAGGAAGGAAGAAAACAGGAAGAAGAAAATTTAAAGGAAGGAAAAAGAGAGAAAGAAGGAAGGAAAAAAAAAGGAGAAAAGGAAGGAAGGAAGGAAGGAAGGGAATAAGGAAGGAAGAGGACAGGAAGGAGAAAATCTGAAGGAAGGAAAGAGAGAAAGAAGGAAGGAAAAAGAGGACAAGTACAGCACCTCATTTCCTCCAAAAGAAAAAAATGAGGGAGACGAAAGAAGAGGAAAAAAAAAAGACACAAAATAAAAGTTCTCTCCGCATAAAATAAAGAGAAGAAGAGAAAAACTAAAGTGAGGAGACGAGTTCCTCTCCCTTCCTTCATCTTCCTTCTCCTCCTACTCCTCCTCCTCCTCCTCTTTCCTTTATCTTCATCGTCTCCTGTTTCCTCACTTTTTTTTGCAGTCCTTTAGTGGGTTATATTTTTTTCCATTATTTTCTCTCTCTCTTATCTTATCTCACGCCCTCCCTTCATCCTTCATCATTTCTACATTCTCCTCCTCCTCTTCATTTCTCATTACTCCTATTGAACCTCCTCCTCCATCTCCTTTATCTTCAACAACTCCTCCTCCTCCTCCTCCTCCTCCTCCTCCTCCTGCCTCCGTACTGTCTGTTCCCCTTCCTCCTTCGATTCCTTCTCCAATTCCTGTGTTCCTTTCTTTATCTTCTCTTCCTTCCTCCTCTTCCTCCTTTTCTTCTTCTTCTTTTTCTTCTTTTTGTCTACCTCTCCTTCCTACTCCTTCTGTTTCTTTTCTACTTTTCTACCTTTTATTTCTGTCTCTCCTTCTCTCGTTCTCTCCTCCTTTTCCTCATCTTTTTCTTTCTACCTTCTACCTCTTTTCTCCCTCCTCCTCATCCTCCTCCTACCTAACTCTTCCTTCCTTCTTTCCCCATTTTCCTCCTCTTTATTCTCCTTCGTACCCTTGCCTTCCTTCTGACCTACTTCTCTCCTCCTCTTCCTCCTCCTACCTGTCTCCTTTTCTTGTCTCCCTCCTCCTCCTCCTCCTGCTATCTACCTCTTCCTTCTTTCCTTTCTTCCCCCTTTTCTTCCTCCTTTGTACCCTACCTAGTCTTTCTTCTGACCTATTTCTCTTTTCCTCCAACCTGTCTCTCACCTCCACCTCCTCCTCCTCTTCCTCCTCCTCATCCTTTCCCCACCCTTCACTCCCACTGACGTAATTACTGGATGAACAACAATTAAGGGCGAAGCGGCGGCTATTCCTGCCTCCTGTGCCCCCGGAAGGTCGAGCAATGCAGGGGGATTAGGGTAAGGAGGAGGGGATGGGGTGAAGAACTATTGGCAGTGGGTATTAATAGCTCGAGGTGGTTCATGGGAGTGTGTATTGCTAAGATGGTGGTGGTGGTGGGGGGATTAAGTGGGAATGGTGGTGAGTGGGGGTGGTGGTTGGGGAGAGGGGGTGATTGTGGTGATGGTGGTAGTAGTGAGTGGTGGTAGTGGTGGTGTGTGGTTGGTGGTGGTGGTGGTGGAAACGAAGGAAGGGAGAAATAAAGGAGAAAAGAAGAAGAGGAGAAAGGAAAAGCTAAATTCAGAGGGAATAAATAAAGAAGGAAGGGAAGGAAGGAAATAAGTGGAAGATGGAGGTGATGATAGGGTAGAGACATACATACATACATTCATACATACATACATACATATACATAAGCACACATACTAAGAAATATACATAGTTATTCATGGATTTTACCTTCTTTCAACCTCTTTTTTTAATTTTGATCTGTCAGTGAGAAAAGATGAAGTCAAGGCTGGTAATGATGGAAATGGTGACGATAATGATGATAAAATGTTCATAATAAAAAAGAAAAAATAACAATAACAATAATTCTGCTTGACCTTGTTTTCCTTTTTTATTTTGTCTTCGTTTCTTCATCACCACAATTTTGCATCCATGATTTCTATGCATATTTTTTTTTCCTCTTTCATCTTTAAGTTTCCCGTGTGATGGATGAACGGCACAATCTATTTTTTGTTTCCATATATTCTTTTTCTTCGCCTCTCTCTCACCTTTTATCATTCCCCGCACCGGTTTAGCATAATTAATTAAGACAAAAGGTGTCGCTCATGAATTTATTGATCGATTTGAGATAATGAGATTTTTTCTTTAAGGCCACTTCCTCTTTCATCAAGGTTTTTATTGTAATTTTTTTTTTCCAATACGAAGAAAAGTTATAGGCGTATCTTGACTGACCGATACCTCCTCTCTTTTCTCTCTCTCTCTCTTCTCCTTTCTCTCTCCCCTTCCCTTCTCTTCTCTTTTTTCTTTCCTTTCCTTTTCGTTTATTTCCCTTTCTTTCCTTTTCTTTCCATTTCTTTCCCTTTCTTTCCTTTACTCTCTCTCTCTCTCTCTCTCTCTCTCTCTCTCTCTCTCTCTCTCTCTCTCTCTCTCTCTCCCCGGATAAACTTTTTTCCGGCACTCGTTCTCTTGTGATATTCTAAAAGGGGGGACTCCTCTGAAAGGCAGAAATACACTCCCGCTGATTGGCTGGGCGCTGACGGCCCCAACCAATCACCTTCGTCCTCACCTGGCTCCCGGTACACCTGCCTTCTGTCTTCCTTCAATTACGATCTAGTTATTTTCTCGCGTGTCGATCTTTTTTTATGGGTGTCTGTGAACCTGTTTACTGCCATGTCAGTCGAACGATTAGGTTTGCTCTCTCTCTCTCTTTCCTGCTCTATTTATCAATCTATCTATCTATCTATCTATCTATCTGACTAACTAACTAACTAACTAACTAACGTATCTATTTCCACATCTTTTTTTGTCTACCTGTATGTCTACCTTCCCATTTTTTTTTTTTATCTACGAGTTTAAATAGTTATCCATCTACCTATTTTTTTACAAGAGCATGAAAATAAAAAAAAGAATAAAACGTTGATGTCCACGGCAAAATATCAACTACTGTGGCACTAAACTTATAATAAACAGG
>NC_066521.1:16241762-16266762 GCF_024679095.1 Eriocheir sinensis
AACAAGATACAAGGGCCAAAAGGTGTAATCAGAAGGGCAGGTGTTAGTAATCCTCGACCTCCCACCTGAGTCAATATTTAGCCCCTGTCTACAGCCTGAGTCCTTCCGAGAACCACCAAACCAGAGGCGCCAGAAGAAGAGCCTCCACCTCCACCTCCTCCTCCTCCACCACCCACCACCATCACCTCCAGTTCCCTTTAGCATCGCCCTTTTTTAATCTTTCAGTTCTTGAGAGAGAATAAGATGAAAGAGGAGGAGAAAAGGAAGGAGAGGATGAGAATATGGATGAGGAGGAAAAGGACAGGGGATAAGATAAAGAAGGAGCAGGAGGAAGGAGAAGAGGAGGAAGACGAGTGAATGAGTGAGGAGGAAAAGAAAGAAGAATAAGACGAAAAAGGAGTGAGGGAAGGGGAGGAGGAGAAGACGAAAACGGGGATGAGAAGAAAATAGAAGAAAGGAAATTGAGAGGGAAAAAATGGCCAGTGAATGAGAGGTTGAGGAGAGAGAGAGAGAGAGAGAGAGAGAGAGAGAGAGTACTAATTACTTCTCATAGCTCATAACCTTCCCTATTTTTTTGTCCTCACATATAACATAAATTACAACCATGCTCTCTCTCTCTCTCTCTCTCTCTCTCTCTCTCTCTCTCTCTCATACATAAACATTTGTCCCCTGCTTCTTCTTACTCTCATGTTACGTTTGATTGATAAATTGAATAACTGAATAAATATAGGAAGAGAAAGACACAGATAAATAGATAGGTAGATAGATAGATAGATAGACACAGATAGATAGATAGATAGATAGATAGAGAGCGGCCCCAACACGGGTTATATTATACTAAGGCTATAATTAATTGCCTGTTCTCTCTAGCCCACAGCTGTGAAAAGGAACAATGGATGGGAGGAGGAGGAGGGGGAGGAGGAGGAGGAGGACAAAGAAAAAAAGGAAAAGAAAGATGATCATATTGAAAGAAGGGAGTAAGGAGGAATGAAAGTTGTGAAAAGAAGAAGAAAAAGAAGAAGAAGAAGAAGAAGAAGAAGAAGAAGAAGAAGAAGATAAAGATAATGATGATGAAAAATAAATCACAACTATCATCATCACCATTATATTTTCTTCTTCTTCTTCTTCTTCTTCTTCTGGGTACTCTTTCATCTCCCGTTTACTAGGACAAGCATCCCATGACCCCCCCCCCCTCCTCTTCTCCTTCTTCTAACCTACCCCCCCCTTATCTCATCTCCCCTCATCTCCCCTCTCCCCCTATCCTCCCCCCTCCCCCCCTTACCCCCCCAGATCAATACTAAGGCTCCCCCGGCTGTGTGGAAGTACTGCTGGGGTCTACTCTGTGTGTGTGTGTGTGTGTGTGTGTGTGTGTGTGTGTGTGTGTGTGTGTGTGTGTGTGTGTGTGTGTGTGTGTTTCTTGGGTCCGATGCGATTTAATTTCTTGTTTTCTTCCTCATCGTCATTATCCTCACTAATTTCTCCTCTTCTTCTTCTTCTTTTTCTTCTTTTTTTTCTTCTTCTTTTTTCTTTTTCTTCTTCTTCTTCTTCTCGTTGATGTTGTTGTTGTTGTTGTTGTTGTTGTTGTTAATGTGCTTCTTTTTCTTTTTTCTTCTTCTTCTTCTTCTTCATTTTCTTCTTCATTCTCTTCTTCATTTTCTTCTTCATTTCTTCTTCTTCATCATCTTCTTCTTCTTCTTCTTCTTCTTCTTCTTCTTCTTCTTCTTTTCACAACTTTTTCTCCTCCTCACTCCCTTCTTCCACTCCCCATTTCTCTCTTTTCCTTTCCTTCTCTTCCTTTCCTTCGTCATCTCTTTGTCTCTCCTTCTCCCTCCTTTCTCCCCCCACTCCCATTCCTCTTCTCTTCCCTTTATCCTTTCTCTTTTCACCCTTCTCTTCCTTCCTTTCATCGCCTCCTCTCTCGTTTCCTTCATTCTCTTCCTTCATCCTCACCTCTTCCTCCTCCTTCTCCTTCTCCTCTTCCTTCCTTTCCTAATTTATATAAGAGGAAATAATGCGAATTTAAGGGGTAACTATTGTTGTTGGAGGCGAGGCATATGAAATAGTTAATAATGATGATAAAGGGTTATAACAGAAGGAGGAAGAAGAGGAGAAGGAGAGAGAGAGAGAGAGAGAGAGAGAGAGAGAGAGAGAGAGAGAGAGAGGAGAAGGAAGAATACGATGAAGAAGGGGAAGGAGAAAGGGGAGGAGGAGGAGGAGGAGAGAGTGGGTGAAGATGAAAAGGAAGGATTAGACGAAAAAGAAGAAAGAGAAAGGGGAGGAGGAGGGCAAGAAAGGAGAGAAGGAGGAAAATGAGGAAGAATAAGAGGAAGAAGGAGAAAGAGAAACTGGAGGACAGAAGTGGATGAGGAGGAAAACGAACAAGAATAAGATTAATAAGGAAAGAGAGAAGAAGGGGAGCAAGAAAGTTGGTTACGAGGAAAATGAAGAAGAAGGAGAAGGAGAAAAGGGAGAAGGAGGAGAACAAGAAAGTGGATGAGAAGGAAAAGGAGGAAGAATAGAATGAAGGAGAAGGAGAAAGGGGGGAAGGAGGAGAAGACGAGAAAAAGGAAGGAGAATAAGATGAAGAAGGAGAAAAGGGAGGAGGAGGAGAAGGAGGCCGAAAGTGAATGAGGAGGAAAATAAAGAAAAACAAGAAGGAGAAGGAGAAAAGGAAGGAGGACGAGAAGATGAATGTGGAGAAAGAGGAAGAAGAAGAAGAAGATGAAGAAAGAGAAAGGGGAGGAGGAAGAAGACGAGGAGAAGAAAGAACAAGAAGGAGACGAAGATAATGAAATATAAGAGGGAAATAAGGGGGACATTTTTATTTGCATATATTTTCTATTTCACAAAGGAAACTCGTTCGGACTTTAAAGGGGAAAAAATGGGAGGAGGTGAACTTTCCCATAACACACACACACACACACACACACACACACACACACACACACACACACACACACACACCATTCCCTACCCATCACTCCATTCCCTTTAAACCACCCACTATATACCATGGTTCCCCCTCCAACCCCCCCCCATTCCCATCCCCTACACATCCACCCATCCACACTAAATGGTTTTCCACTCTTAATCGTCCACATCGCTCCACCCACTTCCCTTCCTCTTCTCGTATCATTTTCTTGCCCCTCTTCACCTTTTTCCATCCTATCTTCCTGCCTCACCCTTCTCCCCCCCTTCTTCACCCTTCTCTACCGTCACCCGTCACCCTATCCCCCCCACAAACACTCTTTTGTCATCCATTTCATTCACCCATTTCCCTACATCCACCTATATCATTTTCTTGCCTCTCTCACCTTCCTTCCTCCTTCATCCTTCCAAACGTCATCCATCACCCTATTCCACTCACATATCCACCCATCCGCATCCTTAAGTCATCCACCTTCATCCACTTATATAATTTTCTTTCCCCTTCCTCCACCTTCTTCCCCCTTCCCAAACGTCACCCATCACCCTATTCCACATAACCAACCATACACACATCCATAAGTCATCCATCTTCATCCACCTGCTCTCCTTCATCCACTTATATAATTTTCTTGCCCCTTCCTCACCTCCTTCCACCCTTACCAAACGTCACCCATCACCCTAATCCACTTACATATCCACCCATATGCATCCTTTAGTCATCCACCTTCATCCACCTGCTCCCATTCATCCACATATCATTTTCTTGCCCCTTCCTTCACCTTCTTCCACCCCCCATTTCCTTCCTCCATAACACCCATACTTTCCACCATCTACCCCACTCCACACCCCTTTCACCCACATCCTCTTCATCCTCCATTCCCACCCACGTGTACCCTATCTGTATCATCACCACCACCACCATCATCATTACCACCCCCCACCACCACCACCTCCATCGCCACCACCAAGTTCAAAGGTCAAGAAAAAGAGGGATAATTGACTACCGTGAAGAGGAAGAGGAGGAGGAGGAGAAGGAAGAAGAAGAAGAAGAAGAAGAAGAAGAAGAAGAAGAAGAAGAAGAAGAAGAGAATATATGATAGATTAGAAAAGGAAAAGTCCATTAAAAGTAAAGAAAAGGAAAGAGAAACAAAATCTGAATCCATGTTTTTCCTTCCTTTTTACCTCCCTCCTTCCTCTCTCCTTCCTTCACCCTTCGTTCGTCCCTCCCCTTCCCTCCCTCCCTTCCTCCTGCCTCATCTCTCTTTACCTTCGTCTCTCTCGTCTCTTCCCTCCCTTCCTTCCTCCCTCCCCCCTTTACCCTTCTCTCTCTCTCCTACCTCTTCCCTCCCTCCCTCCCTCCGTCCTTCCTCCCTGCCTCATCTCTCACGGGAGCAGGAAATATTCATGAGGAAGGAACCATAAAATCATGCACACACACACTACCTACAAGTCCTCCTCCTCCTCCTCCTCCTCCTCCTCCTCTTCTCCCTCTTTCCTGAACGATAGAGCGGATAAAAAAAGGAAAAGAGAAAAAGATTGGTATTTCCCTTCCGTTCGTGATATAATTTTACTTTTCTTTTAGTTTCTATTTTTTTTTCTGAGCATAATCGTCTATGTTTGTAGCTGTTTGTTTTGATGATATGTTTGTTAATAAAAAAACACCTGACTGCGAATAAATATAAAAAGATTATGGCCGAGATAATATCAGTTGTTTGCTTCCCGCCACGAAACTACTCAGGCCGTGACTCGTGCGTGTGTGTGTGTGTGTGGCCACAACACGGGACACATTCACGGCAGAGAAAACGGGCCTTCACACCAACCTTTGAATGCGTAACCAAAGTATAATCAGCAAGGCCTCTAGTGAGTAATGCCTTGAGGCACCCCGCGTCCCAGCCCCCGCCCCCCACCCCTCGCCCCGGCCTTTGCCCCATGGTGCCCCTGGCGCTCCCCGTGTCGGCAGCGATAAAACACAGCGGCGGCACCTGTTGAATATGCATCACGAGATAAAGGACACACTGCAGGTCACTTACCTGGGGGGTGGCGGCGAGCTGCAGGGGAGGGGTGAGCGTCCCTTTCGGCGTGTCCTCCCACGTCCCGGGGAGCAGCGGCGCGCCCCTCCCTCGCTCCTCCGGCTTGGGGCAGCAGAAGTGGAGGGGGGGCGGCGGCAGGTGGAGGTCATCGTGCATGTGGAAGGTGGACCAGTGCTCCAGCAGCTCCACGCTCGTCAGGAAGGCCACTTGGCACCTGGGGCACGTGTGACCCCGTGCCCCGGCCTCCCGGCGGCCGCAGACCCCTGACCCCTGACCCCCACGTGCCGAGGAGGTGAAGCTGGAGGCGGAGCTGTGGGGCCGCGCGTCGCCGTTGTGCCCAGGAGCCACATTCTCGTACACCTCCTGCTGGTGCAGCGCGTCGGGGCCCTTGAAGGTGGCCAGGATGTGGCAGAGGGAGCCGAGGTCAGAAGCGTGGGCGTGGCCGTGAGAACGAGGGTGTTTGAGGGAGTTCAGCGAGGAATGGCGGGGGAAGGCAAAACCCTGGCTGCCGAAGGGGCTGACGGTGGGCGTGGCGTCAATGGACCCCAAGTCCACGAGTGAGATGTCTGACGACACGCCGTCCGAGGCGGCGACCTCCGACACGCTGAGATAATGTGAAGGAAATTCCGAGTCTTCGTGTCGCAGCGTGCACACAGAGGAGCCCTGCGACAGCTCCTCGCTGTTTCCCCTCAGGCGGTCCCTCCTGCCAGTGACCTTTCTGCCCAGGCGCCGCAGGGTCTCGGTGAAACGGTTGCCCTCCGTGGCGGTGCTGTAGCCGCCACAACTCTCCCGGGACTCACGACCCGACACAGCCTCTTCAGCGTGTTCCTGCTGCTGTGAAGAGGCCGGGGCCCCGCGCCTGCTCGGGAGGGTGTTGCTGCGGCGTAAGGCGGGGCCTCCTCCCGCCGAGACGGATGACCTCACGGACAGCCGCCTGCCAGGCCCCCGGGCGCATGCTTCCTCCCGGCTCGCTCCTGCACCGCATGGGTCTTGCCGCCCGACCTTCAGCGACGAGACGCTTCGCGCCACACTCGAGGCTCGGCCGCGCCTGCCAGCGCCCTCCTGGTCAAAGTCGCGGCGGCGGGCCAAGGAGCCGCTCTCGAAAAACTTGAACATTCTCATTGCCGCGGGACGCCGCCACGTCCCGGCGACACTCGCAGCCTCGCTGTTCACCGGTGACAACACAAACGGTCGCGGCAACACGTGACACGCGCCGCGGCTGCTGTGTCACTGCCACGACCACGAGGGACGGCCACTCCCGCACGGCGACGCCTGGGGCGGCAGGTATACACACGAAGTAAGGGCAGATAGAGGCGCCCCTGGCGGCGTGGCGGCGTGCCCTGCTCCTGCACGCCCGCCGCTGCCCCACACACTGAGGGGAGCGGAAGACACTATACTCGTCCCGTGCGTCACCCTCGCAGCCGCCACTCACTGCGCCGCGCCACTCACCATTACCACTACACTGCTCGCACTTCCCGCTCCTGGCCTCCCACGCCTCGCTCTGCTCCGCACTACCTTCCTCACCTTCCCTGCTCTCACGCCACCGGCATTGGAAGTCACCTCCTTGTGTTTTTAGCCGTTCGGTATTCCGCGTCACACTTATCACGTTGCAATGCGCTATTAACCGTTGAGTTCACTCCGCGACGAGACTTCACAGGTAAGCGAGTCACTAAAGTTTTTTGTCTCGTCCCTGAAAGTCAAGTGAAACAATAAAGCAACAAATAACACGGAATTCAGGAGAATTATAATAATTATGACCTTGAAAACACACGCGAGGAGTAGTCTTTGTGTGTGTGTGTGTGTGTGTGTGTGTGTGTGTTTTCTAAATGTCTTGTCTGGTCAGCTTTTGAGCTTTAATATTATTTATGAAGACAAACAGGTGTGTGTGTGTGTGTGTGTGTGTGTGTGTGTGTGGAGGTATTACGGAGCAGGAAGCTGTGGTGGCTGAGTGTGTTAGTGTCTGGCTGACGGTCGTCCCCTCTCCTCATCTCTCCCGGACCATCACCATCATCACCATCACCCCCCACCATCACAATCATCACCATCACCCCCCACCATCACCATCACCACGACCTTCAACAGTTCCTTTCCTTCCACCCCTTCTTTCCTACCAATCCAACCCAATCTATCATTCTTCTAACACCTCCCAGCACCTCGCCTCCCCACCACAACAACCATCACCTACCTTCCCTTCCCTTCCCCCGAGTACCACCTGCCACTCAGTCGCTATCAACAGAAGAACATGTATACGATGCCCATATCTTTTACGAGCCACAGATACTCCCTACGCTAAACATTTATCTCTGTCTCCCCTCTGAACACACACACACACACACACACACACACACACGCCTCACCACATATACAAAAACGCACAAAACCTAACTTACGCGATGCATGTTCAAATTACTATTACTAACATTTCCATTCACCTTTCCCACTCCAAGTAGTTTCGAGGAGAGATTTAATCCAATGAAGGCCACTTTTCGACAAGGTTTTACTGCCGCATCAAGTAATCTGGTAAAATAAATGAATATGCAAATAACCTAATGCCAAGTCTCCACTCATG
The DNA here is from genome assembly GCF_024679095.1 of Eriocheir sinensis. Classification (NCBI taxonomy): domain Eukaryota; kingdom Metazoa; phylum Arthropoda; class Malacostraca; order Decapoda; family Varunidae; genus Eriocheir; species Eriocheir sinensis. The sequence continues at coordinate 16,249,290 of NC_066521.1, forward strand.
TTCTTCACACGGTATTCAAGACATATTACATCAAAAGGGCAAGAAATGTGGAAAAAGAGAAGAAAAAGAAACTCGAACCAGCGTACTAGACTTCCATTTCCGAGCCACTTACAAAATTTCTTCCAAAGCACCGACAAATAGATGAAAAAGATGGAAAAGATAGAACTGGCACCGAGACTAAACGCATGGCTTTTACAAGATAATATATTTGAAACATTCATAAAAAAAATATTAGTCATTAAAAAAGTTCCATAATTTCTCCAAAAGAGGCGACAAATAATGATGAAAAAGATTGGAAATATAAAACTGGCATCAACACTAAACGCCTTGCTTTTACACGATATTTGAAACATTAATAAAAAAACAATATTACACATTACAATTTAAGTTAACAAATATGACCGGGAATACATCACACGAGAAGTCATTATAAAAAAAACTAACTTATTTATGGATGCAGGAAAAGAGAATGAGAGGATGAACCACAGCAAAACGAGAATAGGAGAAAGAAAACGGGAGATGGTTACCTTCATAGAACACGTTTACGAGGGGCAATAAAGGAAACACGCAACACAATACCACTTCTGAGGGCAATAGATAGCAATAGATAATCAAAAGAAACGACAAGAGACGCCACCGCAAAACACCAACCTCAAGGGACGACACAGTAAAAATAAAAAATAAAAAATAAAAAATAATATAAAAAGATCCAAAATTATAAACGGATTTCCAAGGAGCAATACTGAATGAAAAAAATATAAACAAAAAAAATAAAAGAGGCACCCCACAAAACATAACCTCAAGGAGCGACACACTGAAGAAGAAAACGAAAAAGGGCACCGTTACCAACGCTTAAACAATAAGGAAGTGAAAAAATGTAAAAAAAAATAATAAAACAACCTCAAGGAAAGACACAATAAAAAAAGAAAAAAGTCCAACATTATATGCGAATTTAAAAAGAGCAATAAATGAAAAAAAACATGAAAAAATAAGAAAACGAAAAGAGGAACTATTATCAACCCATTTTCAAGGAGGAATATATGAAAAAAAAAATGTAAACAAAAATAATAACCATAAGAGCCACATCCGCAGAACGCAACTTCAAAAGGGCAACCAAGTATAACAAAGGAGGAAAAGAAGCAGCCATTTGAACGCACTTTAACGAGACTACAAACACAGGGAACGAGACAACGCACCACCGCAAAATGTTTCTTGAATAGGTAGTTTTAAAAGAAAACGAGACGGGGGACTACCACAAAGTTCTTCTTGATAGTGAAACTTAACGTAAATACATACATACATACATACATAATAAAAAGAAGCACCGCCACATAACGCTTCCTCAATGGGCAACAAAATATGATAAGGGAGAAAGAAAACGCCTTCACAAACACATTTTCAAAGGGTAACATCAGAAAACGAGAGGACGGACCACCGCTAAACTCTTGATAGGGCAATTTAACATAACATAACATACATACACAACGAGAAGTACAGAACGCTTTTCTTCAATAGGCAACAAAATCATGACAGGAGAGAAAGAAAAACGCCTCCACAAACGCATTTTCAAAGGGTAACACTTACAGAAAACGGGACAAGACCGCCACCAAACGTTTCTTCAATGGCCAACAAAACTTAAAAGAAAAAGAGAAACAAATCCACAAACGCATTTTAAAGGGAGAGCAGAACGCCACCAAACGCTTCTTTAGTGAGGAACAAAAACATAACAAAAGAAAGAAAAACACCAACACACATTTTCAGAGAGCAGCACTTATAGAAAACGGGACGAGACTGCCACCAAACGCTACACTCTCACTACCGCCGGATTGTGAGACAGTGAGAGTTTAGGCGTGCAAGCAGCTACCCAGGACAGGAAGTGGGGCTCGGCGGTTCCCTGGCAAGGCTATGCTAATACGCGGATCCCTGAGGCCCCTCGTAATTGGGCGGTGCATCCTGTCTTTCAGGTGGCCAAGGCGGGCCGGCAAGACTACGCACACTCCAGCAAGGAAGACGCGTGAACCGACATGACGTGATTGAAGGACTGAGGGCAATATTCTTAAACATTTCGGCGCCCAAGCACACAAATTTGGCGAGGCTTTCTTGAGAGTTGTGGTCATTTCCATGGATAGTTTTATGAGCCTCGTGATAGTCTGACAAGGCTTTCGTAGGAGTTGTGGTAGTTTCCATGGGTAGTTTGATGGGTCTAGTGATAGTTTGTCAAGGCTTTCGTAGGAGTTGTGGTAGTTTACATGGGTAGTTTCATGGGTCTAGTGATAGTTTGTCAAGGCTTTCGTAGGAGTTGTGGTAGTTTCCATGGGTAGTTTGATGGGCCTCGTGATAGTTTGACAAGGCTTTCGTAGGAGTTGTGGTAGTTTCCATGGGTAGTTTGATGGGTCTAGTGATAGTTTGCCAAGGCTTTCGTAGGACCTTAACTTGAAGTTTGATGGGCCCTCGTGATAGTTTGAAGGCTTTTTTTTAGGTGTGTTGGTTTTCATGGATGATTGATGGGCCTCGTGATAGTTTGACAAGGCTTTCGTAGGAGTTGTGGTAGTTTCCATGGGTAGTTTGATGGGTCTAGTGATAGTTTGCCAAGGCTTCTGCACCTTAACTTGAAGGGCTGAGGGCACCATGAACTTGAAAAACGCTCGTGGGAACCAGACTAATCTCCTTTGTGATAGGTTGGTGAGTTTGCTTCCTTTTTATCTCAGTTGGTAAGTAAATATATGTAAAGTAGACATATAACCAACATATATTGCAACAAAACCGATATTCTAACAGGGTTTTTCCTTACTTACTTTACGTCCTATTGGTTTATTTAGTACTTTATAAAGAATGTGTATAATTTGCTTCCATTTTATCTCAGTTGGTAGGTAAATAAATATAAAGTAGACATATAATCAACATATATTGCAACAAAAACGATATTCTAACAGGGTTTTTCCTTCTTACTTTACGGTTTATTTAGTATTTTATAAAGAATGTGTATAATTAATCTCCAAAACTGCCTACGTAAACTACAATCACGTAAAAGCAAAACAAACAAACATCTTACCAACACGTGATCAAGGGAAGAATAACACAATAATGACCTCTCGTCTCTTAAGTAACATCTAACCTGCTTTAATATAGCAACGAGCGAGGCGGAGTAAACACAATGGCCCTCTTCATTAGCCTCGCCCCGGCCCCGTGTTTCGCGTCACCAACAAGACACTGGGCGCTGCACGGACGAGGGAACACGGACCTCCGCACACCGACACACTCCACTACCCTCCTATGCACCTGCCAGGGTCTCGGTACTACCCCCCCCCCACACACATCCTCATGACAGGCCCTCACCTACCTAACACATCTCCAACTTGTCAAGAGCACCTCAATCTCATAACACAGTCCTAACCTCTAATCTTAATCCTTTTTTACCTCATCTTATACCTCTGTTTTGGCCCTACCCAGTGCACCTCAACCTCATAACGCAGCCCTGACCCCCTTATTTTGGCCCTAGTTCTACCCCTCTCTTTTCATATTACTCCTGTTCAAACTCCCTCACACACACACACACACACACACACACTCTAAGGTCGGTATTATAAGACACGTCCGCTTCTCACATCAGCTGTTTCTAAAGGTCAAAGAGGGGGTCAGTCGTGTTCTAATGAGTGTTTCTTCAGGTTCATGGTACAGGTGAAGTGTCAAACTACCACTAGGGCCATAAAACTACAACTGGAAATCCCCACAACTCTTACGAAAGCCTTGTCAAATATGTGTTCTTGGGCGGCGAAATGTCTTATTATATGACCTTAAGTCTCACTGCATCACTACTTACCCCATCCCCATCTTGCTGTGAGCCCTCGCCAGTCCCCAGTCCACCTCAGGCCCCAGGCGAACCCCCCAGCCCTTGCCGTGTTCGTCCTTGCTTCAGTCCCTCCCAGCCCTCCAGTGTAGACTAATGATACCTCTGCTATGACTTGCTATGACTTTTTTATTGGTACTCTTTTGATGTCCGACTCTGCACATTTTCATATCTTAACCCTGGGATAGATTATACTCTTGTCCCGTCTTGCTGATCCCCCTCCGTCCCTTACCTGCCCTCCCTAAATCTAGCCTTGTCATCCCCAGCTACGTTTCTTGCACCGATTATTATTACTCCATCCTCTCCAGACCTCGTAATCATTCCTTCGTAACTCCCAAACTTCCCTTAGCTCGTTTTATTCTTTCTCCGTCTCTACTCCATATCCCCCAGCTGTGTCTCTTCTCTTTTTAATCAAACTCTTAACTATTCTTCCTATATTCCTAGCTATTATTACTCCATCCTCTCCAGACCTCGTAATCATTCCTTCGTAACTCCCAGATTTCCCTCAGCTCGTTTTATTCCTTCTTCTTCTCTATTCCATATCCCCAAGCTGTGCCTTTTCGCTTTAATAAAACTCTTAACTATTCTTCCTATATTCCTTGCTTTCTCTATCCTCCTTCTGTCTCTTCACCATTCCCCTTTCAGTACCTCCCATCCTCTCTTCATCCCCTAACCCCACCTATTTCTCACCTCCCAGAAAGCAACATGCACTTAATTTGTCCAACCCATACTCATAATCTTAGACATAGAAGCTACATACTCCCCATCCCTTTCACTCTTCCCCTGACACGCACACGTACCCGCCAATATATATATTTTCCCTTATATGTTCAATCAGTCCCCAACAGGTAAAGATTCAGGTAACAAGGGACATGCAGGTAAGAGTGAGTTCGGTTCCGCCCCTTGTGACTGCTACCTGTTCCCAGCAATTATGATACAGGTGAGTGTCCCTCTGCTCTACCTGGCCAGGACGAGGCATACCTGCATGTCTCACCTGTCCAACAAACCTCACCGGTGTTCTTTTGATGAGATCGGATTTTTTGTGGTTATTCCTCAAGTTAATCTGATTGATGTTCTTGAGTAATGGGTCTTGTATGAGTGAGTGGTGTGGTGGGTTGAAGAATAGAGTAACTGTGTGTGTGTATGTGTGTGTGTGTGTGTCATAACAGTACCGTAACAACTATATACAGGTGACTCACTCCATCCTCTGTACTCCACCGCAATCCTCCCACTCTCCCTCCCTCGCTCCACCCAACTCCACTCCCTCCCACCCCATCACCAGACACTCCTCTCCTCCGCTTCCCTTTTCCTTTCCTTCTCTCTCACACTCTCCCTTGCACTCCTTCGCATTCCTTCATGTCGCCTCTCATCCACGCTAACGTTTTCCTCATCCACGTCACACATTTATATTTCTTTCCCTCAAACATTAATATTTTCTTTCCTCTGTTTTTCTTCTTCTTCCTCCTCCTCCTCCTCCTCCTTACCCTCCTCTTCCTCCTCCCCTAAGTTCGATGTTATCTTCCCTCTTCCTGTTTTCCTTTATCTAAGCGGTCTTTTGCCCCCCTCTTCTTTTTTTCTCCCCTCTCTTCCCCTTCATCAGCTATCTCTTGTATACTTCATCTTACGCTCTCCTGACTCCTCCCTCTTCCTCCTCCTCCTTCCATTCCTCCTCTCAATCTACAGTAAGCTCTTCCGGTACTCTTCACCCTCCCTTCCTTCCTTCCCTCCCCCTCCTCCTCCTCCTCCTCCTCCGCCCTCCATGTCTTCCTTTCCCTCCTTCCAATCTAGGGACGACACCGCTTAACCCTGAGGGAGAATTCGGCGGGGGAACAATTTCGCCTCGCTCTATCCTTTCCGGGAAGAATTTATACCCCGAGTCAATTCCAGTAAATGTGGCTTCCCTTACTGATCTGCAATTTCCTATTCTTGTTTTCTTCTTTTTCTTTCTCTGTCTTCTTCGTACGAACCTCGATGTGCGTGAGTGGCGGTCCGGAGGGAAGTTGCGTGGTAGGTGTTACTCGGGCAGGTGACAATCAGGTGCGTGGAAGAGAGAGGAAGAAAGCTCAGTCAAATTATTCGTCGTCAGCGTATAGGAGTCTGATGGTGAAGGAGGAGGATGGCGATGACGAGGAGGAGGGGGGAGGAGAAACCAAATGTGAAGGATGATGAGGAACAGGAAAGAGGAAAAAAAATAATGGAGGAAAGTGAAAGGAAGATGAATAGCAGAATGAGGAGGAGAAAGAGAAGATGAAGGAAGAAGAGGAGGAGAAACCAAAAGGGGAGGAGAGTGAGGAACAAAAAAGAGGAAAGGTTGAATGGAACAAAGTGAAAGGAAGATGAACAGCAAGAGAAGGAGGAAGCAGAAGAGGAGAAGAGAGAGAAGAAAGAGGATGAGGAGGAGGAGGAGGAGGAGAAGGAGGAGGAGGACGAGAACAAGGACGAGGAAGAGGAGGAGGAGGAGGAAGACGAGGACCATGTGAAACAGATGATGATGATGACAAGGAGGAGGAGGGAGGAGGAAGAAGAGCAAGAACATATGAGAAGGTGGGAGAAAGGAGGAGTCGTGAGTAATCTTCCTAACTAACGACCATTAAATTCAGCGGCGATGGGGAGAGCGTCGGGCGAGGTGGCAGATGCTAATGCGTGTTCGTAATCTGTTCATCGGGGAAGCAACTCCAGACTTAGTCAATTTACATAGTTACTCCGCGCGCCTTATACTCGTGCGTATATCTACATAATATATACACGAAGTTGGTAAGCGATATTAAGTAAAGGTATGTCACTCTTTGTATGCTTTTATCGACTGTTTTTACGTAGAATGAGGTGATGATTTTACTCTTCTTTACGTGTTTTGCATGGAATTTATGACTTACCCAACTTTCTTATTTTCATTCCGCTACTTAAGTTTTTTTCTTCTTTGCATAATGCCTATACTTAGCCAAATAGATGTATGAATAGATAATTATGCACAGGTGTGTTTTTTATACGATATTTAAGCCAGAACACTTTGGATATGCTCATTTTACCCTTTTTACATTTGAATATTTATCGTTTAAGGCAAAAAATTAATCCAGTGTGTGTGATAGAACGAGACAGCATGGGAAAAGACGAAGAGAAAGGAAAGAAAAGGAGAGAAACGGAAAAGGATAGTGAGGCAAGCTTGAAAAATAGAAGGAAAAATTAATGAAGAGAAGAATGAAGAAAAAGAGGAAGAGAAGAAGAAAGGAAAGGAAGGTAGCAGTGAAGAAAAGAATGAAGGAAATATGAAGGCTGAGGATTCTGGAAAAAAAAAGAGAGAAAGGCGAGGGAAAAAAATCGGGAGGAAATGTGGGAGAGAGAATAACAAAGGGAGTGAAGGAAAAAAAGGAGAGAGAGAGAGAGAGAGAGAGAGAGAGAGAGAGAGAGAGAGAGAGAGAGAGAGAGAGAGAGAGAGAGAGAGAGAGAGAGAGAGAGAGAGAGAGAGAGAGAGAAGAGAAAAGAGAAAAGAAGGGAAGAGGAGGAGGAGAAAAACAGAGCCAGGGAGGTAGGAAAAAAGGACGAGGAAGGGAAGGGTGAAGGGAGGAAAGAAGGGAGGGAGCGACACGTTACAATTCACAGGTGCAGGTTAATTTACACCTGAGCAGAACTGTTTACACCGTCACCCCTCTTGTGTACCTGTGTTCCTTCCTTCTCGCGTCCCCTACACACACACACACACACACACACACACACACACACACACACACACACACACACACACACAGAGGGAGGAAAACAGACATGCAGATAGACAGATAGATAGATGATAGAATGACACTAATATTATGTAGGGTAGAACACGACTCAAACACACACACACACACACAGGGAGGGAGACAGGCATACAGACAGATAAACAGATAGATATTGATTGATAGAATGACAATAATATTATGTAGTACACGGCTCAAAACACACACACACACACACACACACACACACACACACACACACACACACACACACACACACGAGGGAGACAGGCATACAGATAGATAGACAGACTGATAGAAAGACAACATGTAATAAACAACACACACACACACACACACACACACACACACACACACACACACACACACACACTACTGTCATGATACGCAGCTTTAAGGACGAAAATGGCACGCTTCAAGATGCGGTCGTGTCCCTTAACCTCATTTGACCTTGGACCACACAAAAAAAAATAGTGCAACCTAATGATTTTCCTTTTTTCTTTCTAAACAGGTTTGGGTTGGATACTATATTCACCATGTTAAGAAAAGGAGGATGGCTGAGAGGTTTTTTTTTTTTTCATCTGCGGTTCAACGTTCGATGAGGCGGAATAAAAGAGGTGCCCTATAAGTTTGTTTCTTGGCCTTTGAGTTGTCTTAGGTTGTACAGTGGTTTGGTATTATGATCTGAGGGAAGCTTCTAAGAGTACAGGCATGGGCATGTAACGAGGTGAAAAGATAACAAGAAAAAATAATGTGTTCTTAGTTTTAACAAGTCCGTGATGGAAATTGAATAGAAATGCACCCTAGGAAACTGTTCGCTCTTCTTTCCTCTTTTTTTTTTTCATTCTTAATGTTTCAGAGTTAACTATAGCCTGATAAATAACAGTTTTTTTTTTTTTTGTCACTTACTTTCCATTGTAGTGTTATAGTTCTACACACACACACACACACACACACACACACACGTAAACATCATCCCTTACGCACACAAACTGTCTATACGTTCGGGTTCACGGAAAACGTACACACACACACACACACACACTCGTAATCACCCACACAACACCCGTTTATGTAATCCAAGGCCGCCACACCGTCGAGAGAATACGAGTACACACGAGCGAGTGGCAGGAGCAGAGTGAAGCACCGACCACACGCTTCCCGCCTCAGCTGACGCGCCCAGCCTGACTGACTCCGAGTAGCCAGCACAGAACTCACAAGCTGACCACATCGCCTCCTTCTCCCTCCCTACCTCACTCTCCCAGCCAGCACACGCTCACCACCACCACCACTCCCCTACAACAATCGCATACTGAACAAACAAGCGTTACAAAACATTCTGGCGAGCGAGGTGACAGAGCCTGAGACACTTATTACACTAGTCAGTCAGCCTCCACGCCGTGATGAAGGTTCCAATTGCCATTTATCTGCATCACCTCACGATCGAGTAGCTAAAGGCGAGAACAAACCCATTCCTCGGGCTTATCTCCAGCTCGCGCGTGCACCGATGTAATGAGCGAGGGAATGACACAGCACCCCCCGCCCCTTTGCCAACAGTGGTATGTAGTATTTCCCCTGACAGAGTTCAAAATCTCTCGAAAGTTACAAATGTTTCTAGGAGTAGTCTAGGTAATAGTTTACATGCCAAAAGAACAAAAAGCATGAATACTGTAGTACTGACACAAAGACACAAAAACATCATAACTAGCAAACTTTTACCGTATATGCAATAATTATTAGGCCTATACTTTTGCAAAAATAAACAGCTTTATATATATTTAGTTATTCAGTATACATATACAAATTCAGGAAGATTAATTCACAAACCTGAGAACAATCTATTTCAGACACAGGCTATTCAGTTCTTCAATATGTATGGTTTTCTTTTCCTCTCATAAGAAGACAACAGAGAGAGAGAGAGAGAGAGAGAGAGAGAGAGAGAGAGAGAGAGAGAGAGAGAGAGAGAGAGAGAGATCAAATGTATCGAAGAAATTGCTGTGAACTGCTGTTTGAACGAATAGCGAAGTGCAGAGCAGATCGTTGGGCCCATATTCTCAGACACTGGGTTCTCACAACAAATAACTACTTCCAAAGGCTTTTTCTTACCCGTTTATGGTGCAGAAGCAGCAGGAGGCTTATCAAAGTATCCCTGGGCTCATGAAACTAACCATGGCAAATGACAATACCCTGAAGACATGTCAAACTATCACTAGGGCCATGAAACTAGCCATGGGAAATGACAACACCCAGAAGACATGTCAAACTATCACTAGGGCCATGAATTACTAGCCATGGGAAATGACAATACCCTGAAGACATGTCAAACTATCACTAGGGCCATAAAACTAACCATGGCAAATGACAATACCCTGAAGACATGTCAAACTATCACTAAGGCCATAAAACTAACCATGGCAAATGACAATACCCAGAAGACATCTCAAACTATCACTAAGGCCATGAAAGTTGATGAAACTATAACCATGGCAAATGACAATACCCAGAAGTCACGTCAAACTATCATTAAGGCCATAAAACTAACCATGGCAAATGACAATACCCTAAACCTTTATGAAAATGTTAATGTGTAGGATAAACCCCGAAACGCTTGAGAAATCTGGACAGAACTCACCCTAGAGTACCTAGCAGTAGCCTAAAAAACCTATATAGTGACCTTTCGTTAATAGGCGGATACCAAGGACAGTAACTTACCGCCGGAAACGATAGTAACTCATCACCAGAAAGAGCAGACTGTTGCCAAATTCCAACTAAGGCTTTCGTAACAGTTTTCCGGTGATAACAACTCTCTCCACGTGAAGGGAATCATATTGTACCGGAATGAATAGTCTGGCACACTGCAAAAGACCGTTCAAATCTGCTACCTAACAGCCAGAATGAGGATATAGCTTTCAATTTATTGGAAAACACACCAATGTATGTACGCTCACCGTCACTGCCCCATGAACAGTGTTGTTTCATCTTGTTTGTGTTGCCGCGTGGAGGACAAGGTGCGCCTTTCCAACGGCACCTTTGTTTACCTATTTTTTTTTTTTTTTTTTTTTAGATAGTACTTCTATTCTATTTACATTATATTATATACGTATTCAAGATCAACAATTTTCCCCACACTTTCTCAAAAGTACGTGTAATTTCCCGACTTTTCACAAAACTCAAAAGTTCCAATCAGCATAAGGAACACGTTAAAAGTTCGAGACAGGCGATCCGTGCCCAGAGGAAAAGAAGGACATGCAGTATATAATGAATTATGAAGTTAATAAGTGGATGAAATCAATATATATGGAAATAAAATAAATGAGCTACTGCAAAAGACACTGGAAATCTATCCTTTTGAGATGGGAAATCAAGTGAAGTATTTGCAATGTCCCCTTCACCAGGCTGACACTGGGATGATGGCAGACGGCAAGATTGAAATCAAAGAATGAGGAAAAGCTTGACGGTGTAGCTTTTCCTTTTCCTTCGATTTTATGTATTTGTGCTTTAAATATGTTGTTGTGAAAAGCTTGCGGACCGTCCATTTCAGTTTATCATGAGCCAATTCTGCGTCAGCTGCACACTCTCGGCTCAGCAGTCTTCAATGGGGGAATTTTCAAGTCAGAGGGAAGCACTGTACTCAGCTCCAAGGCATAAAGGAGACGAAAATATAATACCTTCCATTTGATTCTCTAAAGGGCTGTGAGGTAAATTACTAGGATATTTCATGCAAATAATGTAAATAATTTTGTCTGAAAATATAGCAGAGAAGAAAGCACTACTCATCTTACTTTATATCTTGCTAAATAAGGCCACTGTAGGGAAAACCTGGCAGCCCTAAATTCTGCTCCCTGTTTGTAAATATGATGAAAAGGGAGTGAAATCAAGCTACCATATGTGGCCACGTTAGTGATTTTACTAAATACACATATCAATTGTACCAGTTCTGTCTTTGGGCAAAAATATATTCGGAATAAATGTTGCTACTTAGTACCTCAGTTTACAAGGCAAGGTCTAGCCCATTAAGACAGAATATGATCACACAGACAAAAAAAAAAATGTATTTATACAGTCTGTCTGTGTCTGCGATCACACATACCCAACAAAATAAAAGACACAATTTATTTAAAAAAAAAAATTCAAATGACAAAAAATAAAGTTTAAGTGACAAAAGATATTTTATTACTGCTACTGCTACAAGTTTACAGCCCTTGCCTACCTCAGCTTGGGCACAGCATTCACATACACAAATCCAAAATTCACTTAGTGCATCATCAGCTACCAGCATTATCTTCCTTTTGCATGATCTCCTCAATAAGCTTCCTGCGTTCCTCCTGCCTCCGCTGCTGCATGGCTGATATTGACTCAAAGTCATAGTTTGGCTTTAGATCTACTGGTGTCTCCTTTGGCTTCTCCTTCTTGTGTGACTTGGTGGGCTCTGAAGTCACACGTGTTACCTCTAAGGGATTGCCTAAGACACCTTTCTCAAACTGCACTGCCATGTCCTGAAAGAGGGAAAGAGGGAATTTTACCATACTTTACTTGAGACTTCATACACATAACTTATTATCTTGAATGGCACAACAACTCAGGATCATGTCTGCCAATAGTAGTACTTCAAAACTCATATTTTCATTTTTATAGAAATACTTTCAACATAGAATTCACACTTTCAAGCTACAAGTTTCCACATAACAAGAATTTAAAAACATATTTTTCAAGGGAATACTTACTGCTCCCTGTCTGGTCTTGTAATCTATGAGAGCTGTGCCTTTCTTTTTCTTCTGGTTCATCACCAGAGCATTGATGTCGCCCCACTGCCAACAGATAGGCATACTAATGACCACTCTTAATACTCTACAGGTTCATGCACTTTTAACACAAAGAAATATGATACAACACTAGTAGTAGTAGCATGAACTCCATTTTTGACCATAGTGATATTTCACTTTGGTGATCAATTGGTATTGTAAAAAGCTTTGCCAAAACTAAAATTACCAAAGTGGTGATATTAATATAAATGTTAGAAGATCTAACTGATTCTAAACCAACACAATTCTTCCTTAGAATATAATTGATATAAAAATAATCTAAATTAATTATTATCAAGAAATCAATAATAAATGAGTCCAGTCAAATAATTTCAAAATGGAGCTTCACTTATGTTACTTTAAAAGCAACAATCATTACCCAACATAATATAAAAAGTGAAACATTTCTACCTCTTCCGGAGCCAGACACAGAAACAGAGTTATACGAGTGGGCCTGCTCTCCTACCTCCCAACACACCTACCCCGTCCCTAATACTTGCCTCTACCACCAACCAAACTGAGGGAAGAGATGTTGAAAATTAAATAAGAATTGAACAATCCATATATCATGAACTTTAGAGTGAGTACAAAGAAAGATACTCTATTATTAGGGGCTCCAATACCTTGTAGAAGAGGCGGTGGAGTTCCTCCTCCGTGTAGCCTGGCAGGTCCTCCGAGATGGTCCACTTCACCTTGACCTTGTGGCCCTGGGGTGCACTGCTCTTGGACTCCTCAGCCTGGCCTGGAATGACACATTTTATTCCTTATTCCATTCCATCTTTAAAGATTTATAAAATCTAATGCAGTTATGATTTCTCATCCTATGTAAATATATGCTTTGTACTACTAATATACATATATTCTGATATAGCTACTCTCTATAATAAATAAATACACCTTTTTAACATACTAGCACATACAGATTTGGCATTAAAAATATTAGTATTAAAAAATGCTCGTTTATTTATTGTTTGTATTTATCATACCACAGAGTTTGCAAACTGAGGAAAAGATGCCTTCCCAGTCCATGCCATCCAATCACACATACCTCCCTGTGTTCCATCCCTCCTGTTCAGCTCCTCCTCCACCGCCTTGTTAACTCTCTCTAGCTCCTCCTCAATCAGCTTACGACCTTCTTCCTCAAGGCGTTTCAGCTCACGACGGAATCTGCAACACAAAATTCAGTTTCACAGGGATAAACAACACAAGTCTCCATATTCCACAGTATAATTTATGAGCAAAAGAGTAACTTTAACAACATGACAGACCTCCCTCTTCCTCACCTTACTTTTGATAAATAAACTAAGGAACCATTTAAAAGAACTCCAGCTGAAACTAACCAACAAAGAAAATGGGGAAATAACATCCATTGCTAAGAAAAGAGAGATCCAGATAAAGTCATAAGAATAGCCCTCCTTGCCTTTCCTCCTCCGACAGTTTGGGTTGTTCCTGTGCTCGCCGTTCCCGCTCCTCAAGCTCTGACCGCAGCTTCTGAGTCTTGGCATCGGCTTCCCGGGCTCGGAGTTTTGCTGCCTTGCGACCCTTAAGAAGTTTGTCGTAAGCTCTCCTTGTTCCTGAGAAAGCAGATTTAGTTATCTTTGTGCTTCCTGTAACTATTGTAATTCATAATACTTTCATTACAACATATGTTTTCCCATTACAATGACATTTTGAAAGAGCAATAGCAAAAACAACAAAAACTAGCCACCTGTTATTGGATGTATGTGTTATTTCATTATATATTCTAAACAACACTACACATTTCTCACATTTTATATAAATAATTAAGGAACTGTTTTTATGTTGTGTGACCTCACCTGTATCTAAGAGGACCTCTAGAATCTTCTTCAGCTGGTCAAACTCTACTGCCGCATCGGGATTGTCTGGGTTTTTGTCTGGATGGCATTTTAGCGCCTTTTTCCTGTAGGCCTTTTTTATCTGAAATGTAAAAGAACGGAAAAATTCTTCAGTATTTATTGTGATCCTTCAATTTATCACAGTGCAATAAAACATTTCCAGTTTGCACAGGAAAAAACTAGACTGTCACAAAATGCATATTTACTAAAACTTATCAAACCCCAGAATGTTGTGAATGTAAATCTGGATAAATATCATCAATATATGGCCCAAGGGTGCCCTGTAGCATAATAATCACCCTGGCATCTCACTGGCCATAAACACAACATACGCACTATGTAGGTCCTATTATTCTGATACATCCAATATTTGTGTAGTCACTCCATATCTCCACAAGATGATTTATTTCATTACAAGATGATTTCATCCGGTTAGCGATGGTACGCTTAGTTAGCCTTTAGCCCACGCATGTGAGACCAGGTCCACCACACGTGGTTATTTTTATTATTTTTTTTATTTTTAGAACACGCACCTTTACCTAGTACTATACCCGGCCCAAACCTTCACAAAACCCTTTGGGTAAAGGTGCGTGTTCTAAAAAAAATAAATAACTGCACGTGGTGGACCTGGTCTCGCATGCATGGGCTAATGGCTAACTAAGCGTACCAACGCTAACCTAGCGTACCATTGCTAACCGGATCGTTGGTAACACTGCCACCGCCGCCGACACCAGCAAAATCAGGGTGCGTATGTATAATATGCCTTTTCACTACCTTTACCACTTTTTCTTTATTTTTAAGTTTTTCCGCCTTCATATTATGGTTAAGGGACATGTATTTCGTCCTTTAAGTTTTTTTTTTATTTTTTTTATGCCTGTAGAGCCGGTAGGCTTGCTTGAGGGGACTCGACGGTACTCGGCCCCAGCCTGTCATGGCGCAGGCAAGTGTTTATAGTGGCGCCATCTTCTCTATAATATATAGTATGATATGGAGGTGTAAAATCGTATTTTGGAGGCGCGTAGTGAATCTCCACAGTTAAAGAGATGCCAACTTAAGATCCTCTCAACCCAACTACAGCTTCAAACTACAACATATTTACCTTCTCAAACCAACTACAGCTCCACACAACAACATATTTGCCCTACATCCTGCCAAGGCTCAGACAGATGGATTCCTGAGGCATTATTCACACAGGCACTTGACCGAGAGGAGGAGGACCTAAGAAGCGATACAAGGCGTTACAGGTCAAAAGAAGGAGGCAAGAATTCTTACCTCTGACTCGCTCGACTCCAGCGGCACCTCGAGCATCTCATAGATATCCAGCTTCATGAGATCATTATACTTCTTCTTCGACATGGTGCCTGTAAACCGGTGCTGGGCGTGTTCGGTTCTTCTTCTTCCTTTGGAGTCTTTTAAGAGGCTCTTCTATCCCTCGGGCGGCCTGGCGGGGTTCTGGCGGCGGTTTGTTTACACTTGTACTTGAGCTTGAACTTGACGTCGAAGAGTTTCTGCCTCGGGAGGACGGTGTTTCCTCGGTGTTGTTTGAGGCAAGGTTTGTCTAGGGCAAACAGATGCATACAAATACCTTGGTGTATGGATGAGTCCGAGCGGACGTGAAAGGACAAAGAACGAGAAGATTAGCCTAGTGAATCAATGGGTGGGCCGTCTGGGAAGTGCGGCAAGAATGAGAGCATGTAAATATGATGTGCTGATTAATAAAAATGTATGTCATTAGAAAGAAATTGTGCAATATTTGGGTAAATTGGACCTCGGGTGATTAGATAACCAAGATTATTATAATTAAAGTAAAATTACGACGGTGAATGGGAGAAACCATTACACCAGCGATTCCAGGCTAGCGAATTGGCTGCCGTGGCAGATAAGTGATGTCACGTGCCGAAGCTTCGAAGCTTCGACGCAACTCACGCCACGGACTCAGCAGAGGCCCCAAAACCGGTCACTCGGATATAAGAGTAATAAGATAGCGGCTTGTCATCATCCTGCTCTCCGGCCGAGTTGATTATATCGTCTGCCTTTCCACAACCTTCATGGTTAACTTTTTTATTGTGCATATGTATGGAAGTACTATAATGCTCAATGCAGTATGTAATATATACTTTGTCCATGGCCCACAAGCCCTGCAGGGTACTCAGCCAACCGGCTCACCCATCTCCACCGCCCTTCGCTTCATTCCATAAACTTTGCCTTACGGTGTTACTGGACGCAGGCCAAAGCTAGGCCTCAATGTCCAGATCATTGTCGCTGTCAGAACTGATACTCAGGTGGTGTGCCGGGGTGGTTACCAATTTTTCTTCAAATTTATATTTAATTTGTTGGTTTGACCAAAACTTATCTAAAACGTTTCTCAAATGATGTCACGCTCACCGCCTCTACTACATTCTTGGGAAGGCTATTCCAGACATCAACGACTCTTGAAGTGAAGACCGCACCACCAGAGCTAAGTACACTATTGATTTCCCGTGTGGTTTTCAGGCGATTAATGTATCACCGAAATTCCTGTATGTTATGGGACCGTGGTAAGGGGAACTGGCCTTTAAATTGTAACACTCCACGCTGAATATAAACCTTTATACATCTTTAACAAGTGAGTACATACTTAGTGGTAACTGGAGTTAGGGAGTGTATATTTAACTTCGAGCGTGTCATCATTTACATATCCAACCAATTCATAATTCATTCGGTGAAACCCCATTTGATTTTTCACAAATCCTTTCCATACTTAGAAATCACATCCACCACATTCTGCAGCTCTCGATGGCTTCAAGTCAGCACTGTTATTGAAATACCAGAATTTTTACTCTTTTCTACACTCGCACACGTCCTCTGCGTGAAATGAAACACACGAGAAATTAATCCAGACAAGGAAAGGTTCGCTGGCGTCGGGGATCGGGAGAGCCACTCCTTTATCAGTCGGCCAAAGAGGTACCCTCCTGGCTAAGTGGGTTATGGGAGGCTCGCCCATCAGGCAAGTCAGCATTACTCGTCTCCCTATTCCCATTTAGATTAATTTCTGTGTGTTGAGTTCCCCTTTTCTATGAACTTCAGAGAGCATGGGCCATTACTCTACCTGTTACCCTCTCGGGGTGACACAACAGAACCACAGGAGAGGATGCCCACCGCTTTAGCCACCAGTGAAATACCAGAATTTGCTCTTTTCTCCACTCCCACATGACCACTGCGTGTAACGAAACACGCGAGAAATGAATCCAGTCAAGG
>NC_066521.1:16269262-16341762 GCF_024679095.1 Eriocheir sinensis
CTATTAATACTGATGTCATGTTCCTTTCATCTCTCTCAAAGGAAGGCCGCAGCACAAGTCCCCACTTAATTTAGCCCAGGCACTCTGCCCTCCATGCTATAGACTCCACTCTTCCACTCTCTTCCTCGCATGTATTCTAAAGCTCTTGTGCATTCCCTTCCCTGGGAGGTGTCCTTCCACACTCACCACCTGTCTGGCTCCTGTACACCCTCTTTTTCACCTCCCCACTCCCTCCTAGCAAGCAAGGCCCTTCAGATTGTAAGGTTCAGATACATAGACCAATACTGTACCATGAAGGATGGGAGGATATATGAAGAACATAAGAACATAAGAACGTTGGAGTCCGCAAGAGGCCGGTAGGCCTATACAAGGTAGCTCCTTTGACCCTAAGCTCCCGTGTATCTAACCCCACCTAATATCGCTGTCCGTGAATTTATCTAATCTATTTTTGAATGTGACAATTGTATTGGCACTCACCACATGACTGCTAAGCCTATTCCACTCATCCACAACCCTGTTAGTAAACCAATTTTTTCCTATGTCCCTGTTGAATCTGAATTTATCCAGTTTAAACCCATTACTTCGTGTCCTACCCAGTTCTCTTACCAACAAAACCTTATGAATATCTCCCTTAATAAAGCCCTTCATCCATTTATAAACCTCGGTCATGTCTCCACGCACCCTTTGCCTTTCTAGAGAATGCAAGTTTAATTGTTTGAGTCTTTCCTCGTATGGCAAGTTTCTCAACCCCTGAATCATCTTAGTCATCCTCCTCTGCACTGATTCTAACAAAGAGGAGACACAGATCCAAGAGACTGCATCCAGTAGGACTGAAGTGAACAACAGAACAAAATGTTTGTTATGTGTGAAGATTATAGGTATAAATTCAAAGAAATAGTAAAAAGAAAGAAAATATCAAGACACAAGAAATTGGACTCACTCAATAAGCATATGATTGAGAAAAATTTAATTACTTCTTGTTAACTAAATTTTCCTCACCAAGCAATTATTAATTAAATTAATATCCTCCTCCTCTCTTCCCTCTTTCCCCAGTCCTTATTATTTGCTTAATTAATAGTAGTTTAAAATATCATAATTAAATACTACCCATTCCCTAACCCATGCATACAGACAACCTCAGTTTAATCTGTAGCCTGTAGGTGAGACATTAAAAGCAGCTTTCCACAAAGAGTAGTGGAGGCCTGGAATGGGCTGAAAAAAGATGTGGTCCACGCAAAGACGATTCATGATTTTACGGCAAAGTTGGATTATAGAAAACATAGAGACAGGACAGTAGGAGCATAGCTCCTCTCCCGTATACCACAACTACAACTAGGTAAATAGGTAAATACACACACACACACACACACACAGTACAGTGGAAAAGGGCACATTTGGCTCCATTATATAAAAGCAGAAACAAAAAAAAAGAGTCTCTGAACTATAGACCGGTTTCTCTAACAAGCATCATGTGCAAGCTGTGTGAGAAGATAATTGAAAGACAGTGGGTAGGTCATCTAGAAAGAGAGAAGACAATAGATGAAAGTCAATTTGGATTCAGACAAGGTAAATCTTGTCACAAACCTAATATGTTTTTACTCGAGTAATAGATATGGTGCAGGAGAGAGATGGATGGGCGGACTGCATATTTCTGGACCTAAAAAAGGCATTTGATAAAGTACGACATAAGAGACTGCTGTGGAAATTAGAAAATAGAGGAGGATTGGGGAGAAAAATGACAGAATGGATGAAAAATTACCGAGCAAATAGAGAAATGAGAACTGTGTTGAAGGATGAGATGTCAGAATGGAGAACGGTCACAAGTGGAGTTCCACAGGGATCAGTGTTAGCGCTGATAATGTTTTTAGCATACGGTATATAAATGATATGCAAGAAAAAGCAAAGAGTTATATACATGAGTATGTTTTCAGATGACACCAAACTGCTTAGAAAAATAAGAGATGAGGATGATTGTAATAAACTGCAGGAAGATTTAAATGAGATACATGAATGGAGTAAAAAATGGGAAATGGGGTTCAATGAAAAGAAGTGTCACACAATGAAAATGGGCAGGCGTAAAAATAGACCGTGTGGAGTGTATGAGATGGGAGGGACAATCATCGACACAGCGAAGGAAGAAAAAGACTTAGGAATTATAATACAAGATACACGGGCACCTGAGAAGCACACAAATAAGATATTCAGAGAAACATATAGTCTGCTGCAAAATATTAGAGTGGCATTTCACAATTTGGATGGGGACATGATGAAGAAAATACTAACATTGATTAGACCAAGGCTAGAGTATATGGCACAAGAAGGACATAAGAAAACTTGAAAAGATTCAATGGAGTGCGACTAAGATGGTACCAGAACTATCAAACCTGCCATACGAGACTAGATTAGAGGAACTGGGCTTACCAACACTGGAAGAAAGAAGAGAAAGAGGAGACCTGATAGCATTGTACAGGAATACGAGTGGAATGGACGTTGGATAGAAATGATTTAATTGAGATGGAAGGGAGGAGGCAACTAAGAGGACACAGCAAGAAATTGAGGAAGGGGACTTGTTTGAGAGACATAAAGAAGTTCAGTTTTCCATACAGGAGTGTGGATACATGGAATGGACTTAGCAAAGACATTGTTGAAGCGGGCAGTGTCCATAAAATGAAGGAAAGGCTGGACAAATACAGATTAGGAGACAGGATTGTCCAAGCTTGAGCTCAGGCCCTGCATACTACAAAGAGGTAAATACAAACACACACTCATATAAATATATAAACAGTAAGGTATATATGTGAAGCCAACAATAATACCTGTCTGTTTTGCCCTTCTTAGGTTTCCTGAAGGAGTCCCTGATTTTCTTGAATATACTCTTTTTCTTTATATCACTGTAAAAAAAAAAAATAGGAGAGTGAGTAATATATTCATGAAAATGAAGAAAATACATAATTAATTATCAGTAATCTCGGTTAAACTTATATTTTTCAATGACATTTATCAATCAACAAAGACCAATTCCCTGTTCCTCTTACCTCTCTCAAGAGGAGGCCCCAGCACACGAGTCCCCACATTCTGCTGCCCTCCACATGCAAACACTCCATTCTGTTCTTTCATACTTTCTTTCTTCTAATGCCAACTAGAATCCCTAGCTCTCTGAGGTTGTTCCTCATATATCTTTCAAGAGGATCACCATACTACAGTGGCTAGCACTTTCTCCTGCTCATACACTGTACCTCTCACACTCAGTGGGTACTAACACTGATTGCCTGCCCTTCTTTCCTTTCTCAAGGGGAAGACACTTTCTCCTGCCCATACCCTTGCCCTCTGCCCTCCATGCTACAGACCCTCCATTCTTCTACACTCTCCCTCTTAGGTATTCTAAAGCTTTGTGTATTCCCTTCCCTGGGAGGTGTGCTCTCACACCCACCAACTGTCTGGCTCCTGTACACCTTCTTTGTCACCTCCCCATTCCCTCCTAGCAAGCAAGCCCCCTCAGGTCATAAGGTTCAGCTACAGAGACCTATAATGTACAACTAAGAACAGGAGGACATACAAAGTAATGATTCAAAGAGGAGATGCAGATCCAAGAGAATTTATATAATGTAGCACTGATGTTAAAAACAAAAGAAAATGTTGATGCCATGTGTGAAAAAGAGTATAGGTATAAATTCAGAGATGAAGTAAAACGAAAGAAAATATCAACACACAATAAACTGGACTAATTCTGTAAGCAGATGATTGAGTAAAATTAATGTGGTATTGTTATAGTGATTATTATAGTTCCTATTATTATCACTGTTATTATTATTATTATAATTATTATTATTATTATTATTCCTATTATTAATATTATCATTATTATTGTTATTATTATTTATTTTAACTTATTTGTGTGTGTGTGTGTGTGTGTGTGTGTGTGTGTGTGTGTGTGTGTGTGTGTGTGTGTGTGTGTGTGTGTGTGTGTGCTGCCTGTAGTGCTGGCAGGCTTTCTTGAGGGGCCTTATGGACAGCCCCAGATTGGTTGTGGCTCAGGCTAATGTTATTTATAGTGGCTGCCGTGATGTTTGACTTTTGCTTGGACCATGCTGGCCCCCGGTGCTCCTCTTGACCAAAGCCATTGAAGTTAAGGTTGATTGAAGATCCAGATAGCATGTGGGTAAGCTCAAGTCACTTAGCGAGGACTTGAAAAATCAGCGTGATTCAGTGGGAACTCGAACCTAGTCCACACTAAGTCCTCCGGCTCACCACACCTGCACGCTAACCACTCAGCCACCACCTCCCCAACTATTACCATTATTATTATTATTATTATTATTATTATTATTATTATTATTAATCTTGAGATACATAAAAGGCCATCAAAGGAAAATAAAAAATGGATGCAGACCCAAAGTGAGTTCCTCTGATTAGCAGACATGGATATGAAAAATTAAGGAGACATTAACAGGTAAGAATAGAGAATGATAAGAAAATAGGAAGGGGGAAACACTACCTAATGAGTTGACAGGTGGGTGTTGACTTTTGCTTTAAACTTATCAGAATGAACAAGAGAAACAGTAAGCAACTCGTGGTACATATCACCAGCAATACTCACCCATTCTGTTGATGAGTTGAAGCGCCAACTTTTCTTTCATTAAGTTTCTCCTTCAATTCTTTTATTACTTCATCATTGACCTGTCTTTTCTCATGCTTCTTTTTATTTTCTCTGTAAGAGAAAACCACAAGATTTACAATTTCCTACAGAAGAGAAAGTGACTGAATTGCCATCTTCTAAACCCTAGAGGGAGTAAATAGTTATATGAGCCTGTTTGCAGACAGTGCAAAGCTGCTAAGACATATAAGAAACATTAAAGACTGCAAAATTCTGCAAGAAGACTTAAACAAGATTTGGAAGTGGAGTATGGAATGGGAGATGAAATTCAATGTGAAGAAATGTCATGTTATGGAAATGGGAAAAGTGAAGGAAGACCAAAATGGACATATAAAATGGGAGATGGTGAAACATTAAAGAAAGTACACGAAGAGAGAGATCTGGGAGTAATGATGCAAGATAGCAAACAGCCAGAGAGTCATGTTAATTGGATAATCGGTGATACGTATAACATGGTGAGAAATATAGGAATAGCATTCCACTAAATGGATAAGGATATGATGAAAAAATTAATTACCACTATGATCAGACCAAAGTTGGAATATGCAGAGGCAGTGTGGTCTCCCCATAAAAAGACACACATAAAGAAACTAGAAAGAATACAAAGGATGGCAACAAAAATGGCTCCAGAGCTGGAGGGATTGACATACGAGGAAAGACTAAAGGAAATGGACTTACCAACACTAGGACAAAGAAGAGAAAGGGGAGACCTACTGCAAATCTACAAATTATTGAGCAAAATGGAAGAAGTAGACAACAAGGAGTTACTACTAAAAGAAGAAATTACCACTAGGAACACAAGAGGACATAGTAAAAAATTGAGGAAGGGAAGATGCTTGAAATGTAATGCCAAAATTTAATTATGTACAGGAAAGATAGAAATTAGGGAGGAAAAGTAGTTTTAAGTATTTTTAATTTTGGCATTACAGAGAGACATAAAGAAATATAGCTTCCTGCAAAGAAACATAGAGGTTTGGAACAGACTAAGTGAGGATGTAGTATCAGCAAGAAGTGTGCAAAGCTTTAAGGAAAAGTTGAATAAATGTAGATACGGAGATGGGACCACATGAGTGTAAAGCCCAGGCCCTGTAAAACTACAACTAGGTAAATACACACACACACACACACACACACACACACGAGCTTTAGGAAAATTCTAGAACAACAGCAACAGGAACAGAGGGAAGATATAGAAAAATAAGTTGTGAATATACTGAAAAATAGAGAAACAATGGTGAGGGACATGGCAGAAAAGAAAAAAAGTGTGTTATGGTGTTTGGTTTCAAGGAAGAAAAAAAAAGTGAAAGATCAGAGAGTTATGAGAGGAGTAAGGTAAAAAGTGTATTGAGAAATATGAGTACTAAAGAGGAGGAAAAGTTAGAGGAAAAAGTAGATGAAATAACTAGATTGGGAAGATATGAGGAAGGAAAAAACTGACCACTAAAGATAAAGCTAAGGTCCCAAATGGCAACAGAAACTATACTAAATAGGTCATGGAAACTAAACAACTCTGAATCAAATATATGTGAGGAGAAATATGTCAGAGGATGAAAGAATGAAAGTAAAGGAAATGATAGATGAAGTGAAAAAGAGAAATGATGAAAGATCAGAAGAAGCAAAGAAGAAATTTTAGGGGAGAATGAAGAACAAAAAACTGAAGAAGTGGTGGATAGGAAGCGAAAAGAGGGAGTAAGGGTGTTGATAGGAAGAGGGGAAAGAAAGGGAGAAGGGAAGAAAGGTTTAAAGATTGCGTACACAAACATAGATGGTCTTGTATCAAAGAAAATTGAACTAACTGATTATTTAAGTGAGAGTGATCCAGATATTAGTATATGTATAGTTGAAACAAAGTTTGTAAAAGAACTGGAACTCGTGCTGGAGGGAAAGAGCAAGTACAACATTTGGAGAAAAGATAGGAAAGAAGGAAAGGGAGGAGGAGTAACGATACAAAACTTGAAAGTGACTGAAGTGAGATATGGAAATGACAGTGCAGAGGTGATGGCCGTGCAGGTACAGGTATAAGGTGGAGAGAAGAATAACATAATAACAGCCTATGTTCCCCCTAAAACCAAAAGTTGAAATGAAGTAAGATATAATGCTATGCTGGAAAATACAATATGGGCACAGACAGATGAATTAAAAAATTATAAAAAGGTAATATTAACAGGAGACTTCAATTGCAAAGAAGTGAAATGGGAAGATTTTGTAATGGAGGGTGGTGAAAATACTTGGGGAAGTAAATTATTGAAGCTGGTAACAGATAACCTGATGATGAAGTGGGTGCAAGGTTGAGAGGGGATGAAGAACCATCATGACTTGACTTAATTTTCACAAAAAATGTGGAGTTGGATAAAGGAGTCAGTCATGAGTGCCCTTAGGAAAGAGCGCCCATGAACTATTGGAGATGAAAACTTTGGAAGGATGTGAATATCGAGAAGAGGCTTATAAGGAAAAACTATGCTAAGGCAGATTACGTTGGACTCAAGACTTTCTTTGGTGGGGTAGACTGGACTGATATGAAGAGGAGTACTAATATTCAAAAGAAATATGACTTTTTTATGAATATTTACAACAGAGGAATAGAGATATATGTTCCATTCTACACAGTAAAAACTAAAGGAGAGAAAACATGGTTTGGAGGGAGGAGTGAGACAGCAAGAAGAAATAGAAATAAGGCATGGAGGAATTTAAAGAAAAGAACAAATAAGAACAATAGGGACAAATATAAAAAAGCAAGAAATGAATATGTGAAAATAAGGAGAGAGGAGGAAGCTGAATTTGAAAGAAGAATAGTTTTTAAATGTAAAGAAGAACCAAAGCTGTTTTATAAATTCATAAACGGGAAGTTAAAAAGAAATGAAGGAGTGGAAAGGCTAAAGGAAAAAAACGTAATCTATGAAAAGGACAAAGAAATTGCAGAAATATTAGATAAAAATTTTCATAAAGTGTTTACAGAGGAAACCGACTTTGACTGGGGTCTCGTAAATTGCAATGAGGGGAAACTGAATCATGTAAAGGTTGATAAAGGAGAACTGATACAGCTGATGAAAACCTTAGATGGAAGGAAAGCAATGGGACCGGATGGCATCTTGGGACAAGTGCTAAAAGTGTAGAAATGAATTATTGGAGCCACTTTGACATAATAATATGCTCTATAAATACAGGAAAAGTGCCCTTACAGTGGAAGAGAGCAAACATTGTACCAATTTATAAAAGTGGAGATAAAACTGAACCACTAAATTATAGACCAGTTTCTTTGACAAGTGTAATGTGCAAGAGTTGTGAAAGTGTAATAAAAAACAAAGGGTCGAACATTTTGAAAAGGAAAACATGATAACTGAAGGACAGTTTGGATTTAGAAAAGGGAAATCGTGTGTCACTAACTTACTCTGTTTGTACTCAAGAGCAATAGATGTGGTGCAAGAGAGAGAAGGGTGGGCTGATTGTGTATATCTCAATTTGAAAAAAGTTTTTGACAAGGTTAATCTGGAAACTACAGCAATGGGGAAGAATGGCCCCGTAAAGGTCACAAGTGGAGTGCCACAGGGATCAGTGTTAGCATCAATAATGTTTTTAATATACATAAATGATATGCTAGAAAAAGTAGAGTTATATGAGTATGTATGCAGATGATGCCAAACAGCTTAGAAAAATAAGCATTATTGTAATAAGCTGCAGGAAGATTTAAATGAAATACACATTAATGGAATGGGAAATGGAGTTCAATGAAAAGAAATATCAGACAATGAAAATGGGTTAAAGTAAAAATAGACCAAGTGGAGTGTATAGGATGGGAGGGACGATCATCAACACAGTGAAGGAAGAAAAAGGTTTAGGAATCATAATGCAAGATACTCTGACATCTGAGCAGCACATAAATAAGATATTCAGAGAAACATATAGTTTGCTCAAAATATGAGAGTGGCATTTACCTACTTAGATGGGTACATGATGAAGAAAATAATAACAACATTGATTAGACCAAGGTTAGAGTATATGCAGTGGTTGTTTGGTAACCACACAAGAAAAAGGACATAAGGAAACTCAAAAGGATTTAGGATTGCAACCAAGATGGTACTAAAACTATCACCTGTCATACGAGACTAGATTGAGGGAACTGGGCTTGCCATCACTAGAAGAAAGAAGAGAAAGAGGAGACCTGCATGATAGCACTGTACAGGAATACAAGTGGAATGGAAGTGTTGGATAGCAATGATTTAATCAAGCTGGAAAGGAGGAAGCAACTAAGAGCACACAGCAAGAAATTGAGAAAGGACCTAAAGAAGTTCAGTTTTCCAAACAGGAGTGTGGATACATGGAATGGACTTAGCAAAGACATTGTTGAAGCAGGTAGTGTCCATAAAATGAAGGAAAATCTGGACAAATATATATTGGGAGACAAGACTGACCAAGCTTGAGTTCAGGCCCTGTATACTACAAATAGGTAAATACAAATAGATAAATACTCACACACACAAAAATCAGCCACTATACATAATTTTCTCCCAAGACTCACTTACTCTGTAGTTTCACTTTTATTCTGAGAGTTTCCCCTTTTTCTATTCCTGAGTTGACGCCTGTAAAAAAAAAGCAGAAAAATAAATAAAAATTTAGTCAATTGCAAAAACAAACTTAACATCTAAACTACTGTTTGCTTAACCCTGAATCTTCAACTCTCTCCTCATCCACCTTTCTCTGATGTCTGTTCCTGTTATCTCTCACAAGAAAAAGGAATCAAACAAGCCAATGAGATGAACAAATATTCACCTCCAACACATCCCTATGTCTCAGAGGAGCGCTGAATGGCTCACTGTCCATTTTAGGTTGTGGTGGCCTTATTAATATCATCACTGTATGTAAGATGTATAAAGCTGTCATATTAGATGGTTCCATCCAGTTTAGGATTATTTTTTCATCTGTTATAAAAAGGCTTCCCAATTCCAGTTAGTAACCTCCTGGTTCTTAGAATAAATGTGATGGCAAGAAAAAAGTCTAAAACATATATAGCCTCTTGTAAAGAAAAAATGTTGCACCAATTTCTATTCTACTGCCAAAGACTCCCTGGCATTCTGATGTTAATCATACCTATATCTTTCAAGGGGATGACCATACTACACTGGTCAGCACTTTCTCTTACTCACTGTGTCCTCTCACACTCAACATTCTACTAACACTGACTGCCTGTTATTCTTTCCTCCCCCAATGGCAAGCCTCAGCACCACTTCCTTATGCCAACACCCTCTGCCCTCCACACTACAGATCCTCCATTCTTACACTCTTTCCCTCTTGGGTATTCTAAAACTCTGTGTATTCCCCTCCCTGGGAGGTGCACTCTCACATCCCCCATGTGTCTGCCTCCTGTACACCCTCTTTGTCACGTTCCCATTCTTTCCTAGCATGAGAGTTCCCTCAGATCATGAGGTTCAGATACAGAGATCTATACTGTACAACTAAAAACAAAAAGACATATTAAGTAATAATAAATAAAGGTAATTTAGATCAGAGATATTTTACTGAGCATAGTAGAGGAAGTCAACAGCATAATGAAACTGGACAGTCATGTATATTGGAGAAGAATATAGAAATTCTGAAACAAATGATAAAGAGGAAAAGAATATTGACAATCTAAATTGGACTCAATCTATTACCAATAACTTAAAAGCGATACTCACTTTGTCCGGAAGATGAAACAAGGGAAGTTATTTCGAATACCTCTTCTGTAAGAGAAGATCACAAGATAAGTTATTTTCCTTCTCAGCTCTTACTTCATCAACATTCAGCGATGCATACATTTTTGATCCATAAATGTTTCTTGAAATTTTAAGTAGCATATACATCCTTTTTTCTTTGATATGTTTACCATGAACCAATTCCATACCAAAATACAAACATTTGAACTTTGCATGCCACATACACATTTTCTCAGCCCACTCTAACACACACACACACACACACACATACATGCACACAAATACACACACACACACACACATACACACACACACACACACACACACAGACAGCACTAAAGCCGTGCGTGTGTGTGTGTGTGTATTTACCTATTTCAACTGGGTAAATACACACACACACACACACACACACACGGCTGTAGTGCTGTCTCGTCTCTAATAAGTGCAGTTTTGACAAATAAAGAACGTGAAAATGGAAGAAGTGCCGGGGCCAGGCAGCATGTTTACACCCGTGGTTAGGCCACAGGAAAGTCTCAGATGGGTATGGGATTTCTCTGGTTTTGGTCGGTGCTGGCTCTGGTCAAGTTTGCAATTTACATTAACAAGATGGAGGGACTGAAAAAGTAGAAGGCCCACAAGAAAAATTACGGAAGAGGAAGTAAAAGAAGCACTAAAGGAAATTAAAAATGGTAGAGCAGCAGGACCTACAGGGCTAACAGTAGATTTAATAAAAGCAGCAGGAAAGGAAGGAGTGGTGGAATTGACAAGAGTGTTCAATGATGTATTAAAACAGGGAGAGATACTAGAAGACTAAAAAGGAAGCTACACTATACCCATTTTTAAAGGGAAAGGAGATGCTTTGAAATGTGGTAAATATAGGGGGATAAGGTTTTTGGAGCATGGCATGAAGGTATATGAAAAAGTTGTGGAGAAGAGGCTGAGAAGGATAATAAAAATTGAGAAATGTCAGTTTGGTTTTTGCCCTGGGAGATAAACAACTGAAGCAATATATACTATGAGAGGGCTTCAGGAAAGGTTTATGGAGAAGAGGAGGAGATTGTATCATGTTTTTGTAGATCTAGAGAAGGCATTTGACAAAGTACCAAGGGAAATTATAAGATGGGCATTGAGAAGGCAAAGAGTACCAGAAAGATTGGTTGAATCGGTGATGGGACTATATGAAGGTACAAAATCGAGAATGAAAGCAGTGGTGGGAACATCAGATGAGTTCGAAATTGGAGTGAGGGTTCACCAGGGATCTGCCCTTAGCCTGCTCTTGTTTATAACAGTAATGGAGGAGGTAACAAAGGAAGCAAGAGGAGAGGCACCATGGGAGCTGCTGTATGCAGATTGCAGATGACTTGGTAGTAAATGCAGAGACAGCAGAAGAAGTGAAAGAAAAGTTTAATAAATGGAAGGAAAGAATGGAGGAGAGAGGTTTGAAAAATAATATGGAAAAAACAAAGTACAAGGTGACTGGAAAAAAAAAGCAAGAGAAAAGATTAAATCAGGAAAATATCCATGTGGATGCTGTGGGAAGGAAGTAGGTGTAAATTCAGTCTTGTGTACATGTTGCAGGCAGTGGTGCCACCTTAGATGCTCAGGCCTCAGAAATGTAAGAGGAGTGTAGAATTTTACATACCCAGCTTGCATAAGGAGACAGCAAGGACAAGAAACTGAGAGGGATGAATTAGAGGTGAATGGAGGAAAGCTGGATGAGGTAGAACATTTCTGTTATTTGGGAGATGTTCTGGACTGTGAGACAGGAGTGGAGAGGACAGTGAGAGCGAGAGTGGCGCCAATGTGGTTAAAGTGGAGGGAGGTGGCTAGTTTACTTGTGAATTGTAGCATCCCTCTAAAGAGCAGAGCAGGGGTGTACCAAGCATGTATGAGATCAGTGATGTTGTATGGAGCAGAAACATGGGCTTTAACTAGAAAATTGATGGAGGTATTGAGAGCAAGTGATCACAGAATGCTGAGGTATGTGGCGGGGATCAAGTGGCAAGACAGGGTGTCCAGTGCAGATGTAGCTAACAGATGTGGAGTAGAGGACCTGGAAACAGTGCTCAGAAGGGAAAGACTCCGATGGTTTGGACATGTAAAGAGAGCAGGGGAGGATACAGTGCTGGGAGTTTTGGAGAGATTGGAGGTAGAAGGAAGGAGACCAGTTGGTAGACTTAGGAAAACGTGGAGAAGGTGTATACAGGAAGACTTGGCATTGATGGGATTGGTTGAGCATCGGGCAGAAAACAGAGTAGAATGGAGGAGAGCCATAAAGCCTCCAACCGCTCAGGAAGAGCGAAAACGGATGTTAAACGAAATGATGATGATGATGAACAAGATGGAGGGAGTCAACATTTATATGAGTTTGTTTGCTGATGATGTCAAGTTACTTAAAAAGATTGGAAGTGAAGAAGATTGTCAAGCACTGCAACAGGACCTGGACAGGATATGGGAATGGAGTCAAAGATGGGAAATGGAATTAACACCAGAAAGTGCAGTGTGATGGAATTTGGAGAAAGGAAAAAGAGAACTTCAGGTAGCTTACAATAGGAAATGAAAACATTAAGAAAAAGTCAATGGAAAAGGATCTGGGATTAATTTGTCGCCAGAGAAACACATACTACACAGAATTGTATGTGAGACATACAACCTAGTGAGGAACATAACATTGTTTTTCAATATTTTGATAAGGAAATGATGAAGAAGTTGATAGTGACAGTGATACACCTGAAATGCCAGAATTTGCTCTTTTACTATACTCCCACACAGCCACTGCGTGTAACGAAACACACAAGAAATTAATCCAGACAAGGAAAGGTTTTGCCGGAGCTGGGGATCGAACCCGCGACCAGCGTAACGGGAGAACCACTCCTTTACCAGTTGGCCATAGAGGTACCCTGCTGGCAGAGTGAGTTATGGGAGGCTCACCCATCAGGCTAGTTGTGTCACTACACACCCAAAGTTGAAATATGCAGCAACAGTGTGGTTGCTGAAGACAAAGTTGAATATAAGGAGAGTAGAAAGAATTCAGAGGGCAGCAACTCAGTTAGTTGCAGGACTGAGAGACTTAACATATGAAGAGTGATTGAGGTGATTGAATTTACCAAAACTGGAACAGAGGAGGGAGAGAGGAAATTTGATTGCAGTGTATAGGGTGTTGAATGGGATGGAAAAAGTGGACAAGGAAGATCTAATAACATGGGACACAAGAGACTCAAGAAGCCATGGAAGGAAGATGTAAAAGAATGCCTGTAGAAGAGATATTAAGAACAGCTTTCCACAAAGAGTAGTAGAGGCCTGAAGTGTCCTGGAAAAGGATGTGTTCCATGCGAAGATGATTCATAGATTCAAGGCCAAGTTATATTATAGTAGATATAGAGACGCACAATACGAGTGTAGCTCCTTTCACGTATATCACAACTAGGTAAACACACACACACACACATGCCTTTACACACACACACACACACACACAAAAAAAAAAAGCATGCATAAACATGAAGCCAGCAAAAAATACCTGATAATATCCAAAGTTTTGGATGTTATATTTCCAATCGTGTCACTATCACTGTAATAGAAAAGAAGAAAGATTGATTAATTTCAGTGAAAGATCAGACTCAGTGTACTGCATCCTCAGCTTAACCTGAATCCTCCAATAGAATAGTATATCCTTCCTGTGGCACTGATGTCTGTTACTTTTATCCCTCTGAAGGCGAGGCCACAGCACAAGATTCTGTACTTTCTCATGTCCATACAGTCTGCTTTTTGTGTTCTAGATCTTACATCCTTTCACTTTCTCCACCTCTAAAGTATTCTAAGTCTCTGTTCAAGCCCTTTCCTGGCAGGTGCCTTCACACAGCCATCATCTCTCTTGTTCCTGTACACCCTCTTTGGCATCTCCCCATCCCCTCTAGGCAAGCAAATCCCTCAGAATGTAAGGCTTTCCTACAATAAGACATGAATTATGAAATAATAAAAAGAAAAATAGATCCCACAGGCTGTATGTATCTAACGTAGTACAGGAAATAAGCAGTACAATGAAACTTTAGATAGTCATGTTTAAAAAAGAATATGTGGATTCAAAGATTCATAGTAAGAAGATGGAAAAATATCATGAATAATGAACTGTATTTACAATGAAACAGCAGTGATACTTACACTTTTTTATAAAGCCTCTTCATTCTTGGATCCTTTTCTAATCTTTCTTCTAATAATTTACTGAAATTAAGAGATTATATGATTAATAATTTCCTTTAGAGAGCAGAGTTGATGCGTTTCTAACATTTAACTCGAAACAGTGATGAATGGATATAATTGCTACATTACTGTTTGGTGAGTTCATTAAAGTCACTCTCTCCCTCTTAGGTGTTCCAAAGCTCTGTGTATTCACTCCCTTGGGAGGTTTCTTATCACACCCCACCTGAACACCCTCTTTCTCACCTCCCCAATCTCTCTTAGCAAGCAAGTCAACTCAGATCATAAGATTCATTAGCTACATAGACCTATACCAGAGGTCGGCAACCCATAATTCGAGAAGAGACAGTTTCTTCAAACTTGGAAGAAAAGCAGTGCTGCTGGAGCCATAGTGCAAATTATGAATGGAAATTACGAAACATTAAAATTTTCCACCTCCATATGGGCATTATACACCATAACCACAGACAAGATAATCATATACACTATAATAATAATAATAATAATAATAATAATAGTAATAATAACAAATATTATTGCAACTGTCATAAAATAAACTGTTATATTTATGAAGCCAATCCTTTAACTTAATATGATGTCAGTAACCTACTGTCAATCTTTTAAAGTTTGTTACCACGACTGAACAAATATTACATACCGGTACTTTTAAACAACATGCTAAATGTACTTAAATATATCTGGTCACCATGGTGGGTTTAAACTTTAAAGTGACTTCTGCTCCAGAGTTTCTTGGGAGAGCTGCTTAATGTCTGCAGCGTATATGCTCTCATTTTTTCTATGATAATTTGGACTTTTTAAGTAGGTGACAGGAGCTGCACAGGTCTCTTGAAAGAACTGCCTGCGGCTCCAGAGCTGCAGGTTGCCGACCGCTGACTTATACTGTACAACTAAGAACAAGAGGGTATATGAAGTACTTTTTTTTATTTTTTTTATTTTTTTTACTAATAAAAAGATTAAAATCTAAGATAATTTGACAAAGTAGAGGAAGTCAACAGCATGATGTAACTTTAGAAGAATTCTGACACATAATAATAAGAGGAAAGAGTATCAACACCATGAATGGGGCTCGATTTTGTAAACACATTATTAGGTTAAATAAAATATATTACCAATAAATCATCAGCAATAGTACTCACTTTGTAGGGCCTCTTTCATTCCTGTAAGAGAAGACCACAAGATCAATAATTTTTCTTAGAGATGAAAGGCCATACTTAGATATATTGTGCTAACACAGCCAGCATTTGAGCCGCTTGCCTAGTGACTGCCACACCAGCTGTTGAAATACTAGCTGATTTAAAGAAAAGATAATGTATTGCCCCTCTCTTCTGCTGAATTTCATGGTGGCATGCGTGAAAGATTGAAAACAAACAGGAATCTTAAAGCTCTATTAAACAGGCTAAGGTTCCTCAAATAACAGTGGAGCAGAAGAATGCAGGTTGACTCTTAAAGAACACGTATTGTCTTCTTACAATGTTCTTGAAGCAACATAAAAAGTAGCTGCTAGTTTTTTTTGTTTCTTTATTCATATTGTATGAAGTATGAATTCCCTGAACAGTCAAGAAATCTACATCACAACACACCGTGTAATAGTCACACTAGAGGGTATCAAATAAAGCTAGTTATGTGAGCTGCCAGCAGGAAATGGTGATGAAGAGGGGGAGGGTAATTTGCCATTGAGAGGATTGAGAGGTTTAGAAGAGGATTAATTCTCTTCCATTTCCTCTTGACCCTTTCCATACTGTGATGCTGACGTCTGCGTCACGGATGGAAAGGGTTAAACTATTCTCTCCTTTGGTGTCCAGGCAGCACCGGCTTCCTTCAAACAACCATTTTGACCCTTTTGGTCTTACATATGGTATATACACATTTTCTTGACCAACTTGTAAAATGCATCCCCCTCCCCCCCAAAAAATAATAAGCATGTAGCCTACATTAAGCCAGCAAAATTACCTGTTTTTGTATTCTGAGAAGATTTCCCAAACAATGGCTGTTATATTTCTAACCGTTTCACCATCACTGTAATAAAGAAGCAGAAAAATTTATTAATTTCATTGAAAAATCAGACTCAGTGTACTGGACCCAGGGGTGCCGATAAGGGGGGAAAAAGGAGAAGGATTCTAGGGGCCCATGAATGAGAGGGGCCCAGAACAGGAATTTTTGCCGCTCTGTTGGGGACCCTGCACAGATTCTTTTCATGGGGCCCAAAATCCCTAGCGGTGCCCCTTGACTGCACCCTTGGCATAACCTGAATCCTTCAATAGAATAGTATATCCTTCCTGTGGCACTGATGTCTGTTACTTTTGTCCCTCAGCAAAACCCTCAGAATGTAAGGCTCTCCTACATATGCCTAAACAACTAATAACATGAACATAAATTATGTAATAATAGAGAGGTGAAACAAATCCAAAAGAATTTATCTACAGGGTGGCACATAAAAAGAGGGACAAAAATAAAGACTCATATTTTCGAGAGAAATCAATATTTCATTTTCTTTTTCAGGTGAGTTGCAGAGTAACTTTTATCTGCTACCAAGATGGACTACTACGAGCATTTTTTGGTGGAAGAGAGGATAAAGATTGTTGAACTGTATTTTGCAACAAAGTCACCGACTCTTGTTCAGAGGCAATTTCGACGGGAATACCCTGGGAAGAAAATTCCCCACCGGCATACTATCACACGTTTGGTAGAGAAGTTTAGAGACACTGGAAGTGTGGTTAACAATAACAAAGGCCACAGTGGCCCAAAGTTCACACCGAGGACGCTGGCTCATGTTCAAGATGTCAGGGACCAGTTGGAACAGTGAGGTGGTGCACCATCCTGTTGAAACACAACTGTGTTCAAGTCAAATGCCCTCCTCCTCCTTAATGCTGGAATGAAGCGCCTCCGTAGCATGTCAATGTATCGCTCAGAATCCACCGTCACCCGATGACCATCATCATCTTAAAAAAAGGATGTGCCAAAGATACCGTTCTTTCCAACAACACACCATACAGTCGTGTTTTCTATGCTCAGAGGTCTTGAAGAATCTGCACTTTGTAGGGGAACAGTTTCAAATCGCTGTGAATGACTCGTTGCACAGATTTGGAAATCCCCACTTGGTGTGACAGCTGTCTGGTGGACTTGCGGGGCGACTGTTCCAACTGGTCCCTGACGTCTTGAACACGAGCCGGCGTCCTCACTGTGAACTTTGGGCCACTATGGCCTTTGTTATTGTTAACCACACTTCCAGTGTCTCTAAACTTCTCTACCAAATGTGTGATCGTATGCCAGTGGAGAATTTTCTTCCCAGGGCATTCGCGTTGAAATTGCCTCTGAACAAAAGTCGGTGACTTTGTTGCAAAATACAGTTCCACAATCTGTATCCTCTCTTCCACCAAAAAATGCTTGTAGTAGTCCATCTTGTTAGCAGATAAAAGTTACAGGTCTGCTCTGCAACTCACCTGAAAAAAAAAATATATATATTTCTCTCAAAAATATGAGTCTTTATTTTTGTTCCTCTTTTTGTGCGCCACCCTGTAGATAGGTAGAAGTGAGCAGTAGAATGAAACTAGATACCCATGTGTGCAAAAGAATGCATAGATTCAAAGATACACCTATAGAAACTATGGAAAAATATCATGACAATATAAATTGGAATAGTCATATGAACACATAGCTAGGTATAATGAAATGTATTAACAATGAATCACCAGTGATACTCACTATTTATCAACAAGGTTCTTCAACTCTTTATTGGCTGTGATTTGATCAAAAAGATACTCCAGACATTCAGAATATTTCCTGTAAGAGATCACATGATTAGTAATGAGTAATGAGATAATGTATACCACTCCTCTATGTTTGGACAAGACAATTCCAAGATCTAATCAACCTGGTTACTCCAAGCTTATCTAGCTTCACGGAATTCATTGTGGTACTCGAATAAATGCACAGATAGTTAAAGGACCGATCAGCTGACATGCTCTTCTTGTTACTACAACTTACCGACCTCGTGAGAAAATAACCGACATGTTGGTGACTGAGATTCTGACTAGAATTTCAATGAGTTTCCCGTGAAATGCAGCCAACTTTGAATCTTTGTACAAAATTCCTGAGAAACTAGCGGTTGGGTGACCGTGTTTACACATGCTGGGGCAGGATTCACGGAGCTGCGTGCTAATGGCCTGCGGTAATAACTACAAACTATTGATTTAACTATTAACGTTGACTTCAGATTCACAAAGCTTTCATTTCGTCATAGTTAGAAGCCACTGATTGGGTGAGTGGCAGCGATGATGTCACAAGCGTGTTTTTAGAACTATCACCCAATCGTAAGGAAGCCTCCTTCAGCTGCGTCTTCAAAACGACCCGTTCTCTCTTCAGATTATCTTCCTTTTTCCAAGGTATGTATTTTGAGATAACAAGGGAGTAAAGTAGAAAAAAAAGTCAGCTTCTCCACAGGCCGAAACAAATAAGCACTTTTTCAGTGTTTTCAATACCCCGAGTTTCACAATCCACAAGTTTAGCGCTATACCTTCAGAGCAAAACAAGCGTGAAACTCAGGAGGGTACTGTAGAGAACCATAAGGAAAAAAGAAGAAATTGAAATAGAGCTAGGTATAGTGATTTATGAGCCTTTTTTGGCAGCATAAACTGGTCAGAAATGAAAGAGACTGAAAAATTATGACAAAAATATGACTACTTCCTTAAAATTTATAATGAAGGTGTGCAAAGTGGGTGCCATATTATGTGATAAAGAAAAGAGGGAAAAAAAAGTGGTTTAATACAAGATGTCTGGAAGCAAAGCAAAGAAAGCTAAAGCATGGATAAACTTAAAACAGAGAAGGAATATCATGAATATCATGTCATGTGATTCTTGACTGATATGGAAAGTTCCATGCATAACAGGTACAATAAAATATATTATCAATGAATCACCAGTGATACTCACTTTGGTTTATAGATTGGATTGTAAGTCCATTTTTCAGGTTCCCTGTAGGAGAAGATCACAGGATTAGTGATTTATCTTCAAGAGGAAAGTCAATGCATTGATCCCTCTCCTCAACTCTTAAGTCAACAGTCAACGATGGGTTGATAATTGATCCATAAATGTTTGTTGAATTTCTTAGTGGGATATACAACTATTTTTCTCCTGTATGTGTAGCATAAACAGATGATAAAAAAGTACACTAGGCTGGGGCAGACCACCGGGCCACACCAAGAAAGCTTACCGGTGCCATAGGTGAAACATAAAACAACAACAACACGTATTTACAAATAAAACCATTAACAACTTGTTACTTTCACGGTCCATCGGTAATCAATTCTATGCGTGATATGTCCTGCCCAAATCCATTTTACACTCTTAACAGTCATGAGATATTTTCAACCTTTGTCTGTTTCTAATCCATGAAGGCCACTTCCTGCCTCTCCATGTTTACTCAGCATGTTTCTCTCCATTCCTTTTTGTGTTCTTAACTTTCTCTGTGAGTATTTTGTGAGGCACAAATTTTCTGAAGAGTATGTTGCGATTGGCAAGATACACTGATGACACACCTTTCTCCTCACAGTGAGTGGCAGGCTGCAAGTCATGACATTACTGTTTACCAAAAGTATTCACTCTCATTTTTTACTCACTTTCTGATGTTCTTTTTTGTGGTCTGGGTTATCATGAAATGTTTCAGTGTATTCCTCTACTCTCTCAAGTGTTTTTTTCCCTGTTATTATTTCCTGTCCTTCCAAAGGATTGTTAAACATTACCTTTGTTTCCTTCACAGTCATCTTGATGAATATTTTCAGACTGTCAAGTTCTTCAGTCATCCTCTAAATTGGATCAGACTCAATAAGTAACATTATGTCATCTGTGAATTTAGGATTGTTAAGGTATTTAATGTCTGTTTTCATACTCATGTTATCCCACTCTGCTTAAAAATCTTCTAAGCAAGCCCTTTCTGGAAATCTTAGTACCATAAACAAACAAAGACAAAAACATTACCACGCTCCTCAAGACGGTCAATAATTATTTGAGAAAGGGTAAAGAAAGATGTGAGAAAATTGAGCTTTCCAGGCATGGCAATTGGTCAGTAGAATATGTGATCAAAGGCCATGTGTGCAAAGACACTAATAGTTTTAAAGAAAAATATAATATGAAAAGTATTATATAAATATATGAAAATATGATTAAAAACATGATGAAAATACTATCTAAAGAGGAGACACAATAAGCATGATTCATTCCTGCAATATCACAATTATAAAGGTTGCAACAAAAAGATAAGAACACACAAAAAAATCAGCCACTGTACTTAACACTTCTGCAAAGGCTCACTTACTTTGGAGGTTTAGTTTTACTCGTAAATAATCCCCTTTTTGTACGCTCATTGCCTTGGCCCCTGGAAAAGTAAAGAAGAAAATTAAATAATAATTTAGTAAATTGGAAAAGAAAAAGTAACTTTTACACTGCAGTTTGCTTAACCCTAATATTTCAACTATCTCTTCATTTGCCTTTTTACTGATGTCTGCTTTTGTTATCTCTTACTTGAAAATGGAAACATACAAATAGATGAGATGAACAAATATAAATCACACACAACACACACCTCTGTTTCGAAAGTGCAGAAAATGACTCGTTGTCCATTTCATGTTGTGTTGGACTTGTACTATCATTGAAAGGCAGATATATAAAACTGTCTGATTTCTTGGTTCCATTCAGTTTAGAATACTTTGTTTTCTTTTTTCTTATCTGTTTGAAAAAAGACTTCAAACCCCTTCTGGTAAGTTCATGGTTCTTAAAGTAACTGTAATGATAAGAGAAGCCTAAATATTAATACATATAATCTCTACTGCAGGGAAGAGATCTTGGACCACTATCTTTTCTACTGCCAATGTCTCCCTAGTGTTCTGGTGTTCCTCATATATCTTGCAAGGGGATGAACATATAACAGGACTGCACTTTTTCCTGCTCATGTGCTGTCCTCTCCTACTCAAAACCTCACATTCTCCCACTTTCTCTAAAATATCAGGACCTGTTCATTCTTTTTACTGAGAGGTATTCTAATATACACATTACATCTGTCTTGCTCTTGCACACCCTCTATGTCCTCTCTCCATATTTTTCTAAACAAGTGACTCCAGGCCATCCTGTAACTCACTCTCATAGTCACATGCCACCACTGCCAAACTATCTGTACACATCTTATGCTGTCTTTTTGAGACACCATTGACTGACCTCAGCCATCACTGGCAATGGTGAACCCCAAACAGGTCATAGACAAAGAACAGATGAAATGTAAGCATAATTGTTTGTCTTTAACTTTTACATACCATAATCTGACTCAAATATGAAGTCTGTTTGGGTGGGGCTTGCCCTAGCTCTGTCGCATCACTCCCAATATCACTCTCTCTCTCATATGTCAGTTATTTACTATTTGACATTGTGTATTCAATTTTGTTTTTATATATGAGATATATCTATATCTCATATATTCTGCTATGAATGTGTTGCTTTTTGTTCTTAATAGCAATGAGTAAAAGTTTCATAACATGTGACAATGTTGTTCTTTGACCTTAGTGGACAGTGATCAAGGGCACCAAAGACCCCTGACCTCCACTCGTGATGACAGCTGCTCCAACTCACTTTCGTGGGCTTTTCAGGCAAGAGAAAGAATTTATTTACAAGGTAAACAAGTATCTATATATTAATACGCTTGTACCTTTCTTCCTTCCTCTGTGTGTCACGCCTTGGTATCCTTGGTAACAGCCTCGACCCCGTTATCTCAAACATATCGACAGCCTCGACCCCGTTATCTCAAACATATCGACAGCCTCGACCCCGTTATCTCAAACATATCGACAGCCTCGACCCCGTTATCTCAAACATATCGACAGCCTCGACCCCGTTATCTCAAACATATCGACAGCCTCGACCCCGTTATCTCAAACATATCGACAGCCTCGACCCCGTTATCTCAAACATATCGACAGCCTCGACCCCGTTATCTCAAACATATCGACAGCCTCGACCCCGTTATCTCAAACATATCGACAGCCTCGACCCCGTTATCTCAAACATATCGACAGCCTCGACCCCGTTATCTCAAACATATCGACAGCCTCGACCCCGTTATCTGGCCTTGGTATCATAACTACCATACACATTTTGACTTGGTATCATATCTACACATTGATTGTAGCTTTGTTTGTTCCTCCGGCCTTGGTATCATAGCTACACATTTTGACTTGGTATCATATCTACACATTGAATGTAGCTTCGTTCGTGGTATCATAACTACACATTCTGACTTGGTATCATATCTACACATTGAATGTAGCTTCGTTCGTGGTATCATAACTACACATTTTGACTTGGTATCATATCTACACAATGATTGTAGCTTCATTCGTTCCTCTGACCTTGGTATCACAGCTGCACATTTTGGGTCGTATTATGTCAAACCCGAGAAGTTTCGGGTCCCTACAAAGGTCAGTTTAGGGGCCGTACTACAAGTTCAATCCTAGAAGTTTCGGGTCCCTACAGAGTTCGGAATGAATAACTGCAGGGACCCGAAACTTCTTGGATTGGACTTGTAATACGGCCCTTTGACTTGGTATGGTATTTGACATGGATGGTTGTATGAGAGAAATGAAAGCCAAAGTGAGGGAGATGGGCCCAAGACTGAAAGTGAGAAGTACAGAGGAGTCATTGATGGCAGGTCTGTTTGCAGATGATACAGTGTTGCTGGCAGAGAATGAGGAGATGCTGCAGAGGATAGTGGATGAGTGTGACAGGGTGTGTAAGAGGAGAAAGCTGAGAGTGAATGCTGGAAAGATTAAGATGCTGCAGAGGATAGTGGATGAGTGTGACAGGGTGTGTAAGAGGAGAAAGCTGAGAGTGAATGCTGGAAAGATTAAGATGCTGCAGAGGATAGTGGATGAGTTTGACAGGGTGTGTAAGAGGAGAAAGCTGAGAGTGAATGCTGGAAAGATTAAGGTTATGGTATTTGAGAGGGAAAGAGAGCAGAGGAGTAAAGAGTTAGAGCAGAGAGCACAACAATGTGTAGGATATGGCAGGGGGAAGAGAGGATGGAGGAGGTGACTGGGTTTAAATATCTGGGTACAATCTAATGTTTGCATGGAAGTATGGAAGGTGAGGTGAGGGAAGGAGCAGTGAAGGGCAGACAGGTAGTAGGTGCATTGGAGTTATGAGAGGAAGAAGTGTGGGCATGGAGATAAAGAGGGGAATAAGGAACAGTATTATCCTGCCAACCCTATCATATGTGTCACAGATGTGGACATGGAATGCAGCCCAGCAATCAAAAATATATGCAGTGGAAATTAGTTATATAAGAGGTGCATGTGGTGTTTCAGGGTGGGATGCAGAAAGTAATAAAATCATGTATAGAGGTTTGATATGGGAGTGACAGCAAAAGGAATGGATTGTGGAGTGGTGGAGCGGGTGAACCGTGGTACACTGAGATGGTTTGGACACATGATGAAGATGAATGAGAATTAATTTGAGAAGAGAGTGTATGAGGGAAGGACTGAGGGAGGGGGTGTCAGGTGAAGAGAACCTGTGAAGTGGATCAATAGGGTGAGCAAGTATTGGAGCGAGAGTTGGAAGTATGTAGCAGGATTGAGTGTGCTGAGAGGGAGTGCCAGAACAGGGAGAGATGGAGACACTTCTGCTGCGGCCACCCCATGGAGGGAAGTTACCAAGAAGGAACAGGGCATGGGAGAGCTGTGGCAAGGAAACTCCTGATGTTGGCCCCACCCAAAAGGACTTCATAGCTGAGTCTGACTTAGTACTCCTTGGATGCAACTGATAATTACCATCATTTGTGGGAAAGGGAAGCAGTACTCACCCATCAGGAATGTAGGAGCGCAGTGCCAGGCTAGACGACCCATCGCCACCCCCCTCAGCAGACGGGTCCCTGGCAAGCCTTCTGCCAAGCCCCTCCCTGGGGATGCAGCTCACCAAACCAACCTGTCAAAGTGGTGCAAACAGCAGGTGTATAATAATGGCCTTACATTACAAACACTAAAAAAAATGTTTGGAGAATGTCCAATTAGTAATCAGAATAAAATGTCACAGTTGTTTAGTTCATCAAGAATTTCCACGTGGGAAATAAAACAACCTGAGAAAAGAAAATACAAACCGCCAGCAGGAGCAGCACCGTTGGCCTCATCTTGCTCCCGAGTGTCACCAGCCACAGAAAGCTTCTCTGACTGAGTGACGGACTGACTGCAGCACTCCACCTTCCTGCAGCAGCTTTTATCCCCAATTAGCACTGGCTCCTCCCCCTTGCCTGCTTTGCCGTGTGGCTCCTCCTAGCTTGCCACAGTTCCTCCTCCTCTGCCTCTACACATCAAGGCTCCTGATTAATGGTTACGGTGCAGGAGCGAGGAATTGGTCGTCCTTTGCCTTTTCCACATCCTCTCCTTCCACTTTCTCCACATACTGG
Source organism: Eriocheir sinensis (assembly GCF_024679095.1). Taxonomy (NCBI): domain Eukaryota; kingdom Metazoa; phylum Arthropoda; class Malacostraca; order Decapoda; family Varunidae; genus Eriocheir; species Eriocheir sinensis. The sequence continues at coordinate 16,294,263 of NC_066521.1, forward strand.
AGTGGACTAAGTTAGCTGCCTTTGTTGATAATTACCTGAAGGCTTCATGTTAAAGTTTCATGAAGGCAGAAGGGCAGTGCTGTAACAAGTATTTGAATAATATAGAAAATGTGTAATAATATTTTCCTTAATCATTTTACTCTGATTCTCCAAAGTCTTGCAAAGGAGTCCTTAATTTTCCTGCTCTTAAATTCTGTACTCATTTGCTCTTGTCTCACCTCCATAATATGTTGTTACTGAGAAAAACGATAGTTATTAGATACCTTTTAATGTCAACATGTGTAATATATGTAACCTATTTAGGTAACATGGTAAGATTGTAACTACTCCTATTTACTAGAAGCATGTCCAACACTTTACCTGAACAAATTACGAACTGAATGACAACAGGTGTCTGTTTTATCATACATGAAGCAAAGTTTTACGAGTAATAATGTGATTTACCAAATGCACAAAAACTTTACTGCATTATTTATACAGTGAACCAAAAACTACACTGCTGAAACTCAGGATGTGCCTTCACTAACTCTCACAAAGGAACAGTGTCTTGTGTTCAACGGTGACTCGTTGATCCCTGAGGCGGTGAGTAAGCAACACTGGGCAAGCTGTGGAGGCTCATGACCTGCAGGCCACACGGTGTGGTGTGTGCGGGACGCTCTTGTCATGAAGGACCGAGACAAAAATTAATGAAGTGAACAAATGATGCATGGCAGTGAAGGTGAGCCCCAGTGGGTGGCAGTGAGGATTTATTTCTTGATCAGATGGAGCTTTACAAAAAGTATTGTTGGTTAATATTTAATGATGCTTAAAATTGTTCAAAAGAAATAAAAAAAGCTTCTAGAAGAAAGTAAGCAAGCACCTTCCAATAACAGGAAGTGAGACAAGGAGGCACCTGCACCTCGAAAAACACACAATATCACCTTAATCTTCAGCCTCCTCACTCAGCAATCAGCGGTGACTTCCTGTTTTTCTCACTGGAGTATCTGATTTCCTTGGAATGTTAGCTACAAACACCTCTTTGTGAGTTATTTATATACATATGCAAGATACCTCCACTGATTCCTTACTCTTATATTTGAAAAAGTCAAAACATCTCTATAGCATGTAGTGTTTATCAGAACAGAAAGTTCTTATGCATTTTCAATCATGTATTACAGCCATCCTAAGCCTTCATTAACTTCACAAACACATACTTTCTGGACCCTTTAGTCCTTTTTTTCAATACTTTTCTTTCACAGTTCCACTCAGCAAGCCAACACTGGCACTCTCCTTCTTACATCTGATTTTCACGTTCTGCTGCTAGACATTTGTTATCTCTCTATACTTCTCAATAAACATCTTCCAAATAATTTAATTGTACTGTATAAAAATGGCTTCAACCATTGTAGAGATAAATATCTGTTTACATACTTAATAGGGGTATGAATTAAAAAGCAGAATAAAAAATAGTGTTTAGAATTAATATAGGAAAAATATTTTCAAGGAAATACAGAATAGGTTTGGCCAAGGAACAAACAGGTTCATAAGTGACACATCCACTACTTCAAGAGATGTGACTTATAAATGTTTCCAAACATTCATACCTGGGTAATCCCAAATTTTACTAATAAAGAAGCAGTCAGGTGTTAAAAAGCAACAACACTACTATTAGGAATGATAAGGAGGCTTGGGAAGGGCAAACGTGTCCACTAAAAAAAACAAAAAATAAATACTACTGCAGTTTCCCAGAGTGTTGGGAAAACAAAATAATGATAAAGATTTCTATCGGGACATATACCACATCACCTTGCTTAGCTTCCAAACAGGTATATACAGTTCCTAAAATCAAAAGAAAAGTCAGGTTACATCATTACTGAAAGCAATTTCCCCAGTTGTTGTAATGAGCATAATTGTCGTAAAAATGCAGATAATTTACCTAGAGCTACAACTACATACGCTAAAAAAATATAATAAATAAATAAAAATAAAATAAAAATGTATGTCAACTTTTTGCTGCTAGACTTTAGTAAGCCTTAACCCGGTAGAAGTGACGGGCCAAATTTGTAGCTTTACCGGGCCAAATTTGTGCCATGATATAAACCCCCCAAAATAGATGATACATAATCTGATCACAAATGCTTTGATATATATCATGAAATGGTTTGTGGGAGGGGTGATTATTTCTCATTTTTCTCGCTTGGAGGGACCATTAAGAAACATGATCCCCGCTGCTACCGGGATAAGATGTCAGGGTGGATAAAGTCTGTTTTGAGGGACACCTTTACATAGTCAGCAAGGCCCACACATTACTCACGAAAGCAACAACTTTCTCCACTTATGGTCACACCTCTCGCTGGGAGGTTACTGTTACAGGCTTAAAGGCCGATGTGCTTAAGTTGAGTGCCACACTAACACATCTTTCATGCCCTTCTTTGCTGCTCTGGCAAGTCAAGAGCTGACCAAGCCAACCCTTTCACCATCCCAGCCAACACTTTTCCAAGCACCATTTTAATGTGCTTTTCTCCTTTCTGAGAGAGCCTAAAGGGATTATTACACTGGGCAAGTTTTCCGTGGATCTTCAGTCAAACCAAGATTTCTGTTGGCGTGGTCCTCATATTTCTGTGGCTTTCTGAGGTGTCCACGATCTTCCAAAGCTGTGTTAGATTTCACCAGAGGATGACAGCATTACTCACCATCAGCAGCAGCAGCAATAACAAGAAACAAAAGAGAACCACGCTAGCGGAAATCATGGTTTGACTGAAGATCCACGGAAAATTTGCCCAGTGTAGTAGCCCCTTTATGTGAGAAATTATCACCATGTAAACAAGTCTTTAGTCTTCTTAACACATTTGGAAGGATCCTAGAGCTGCTGTATCACCTGCACATTCCAAAACCAGACTCACCCAGAGTACAGTAGACAAAGGCCAGACTTAAGATCAGTTGCCCTTCCAGACTTCTGCTCATATGGAACTGCAGGAGTATACATTGATTAAGAAAACTGCTCTGATGTTGCAGGTGACCCAATGAATGTGTTCCCAGGTGATGAGGCATATGCAGCTTTTAGGCACCACACCAAACCACACACACACACACACACACACACACACACACACACAAGAAATCATTTCTTTTCCAGAGTGTACAGAGCAATCAGTGGCCTCTGCAGGGGCTGGCAGTTGAGGGACACACTCTGACTTTGTACTTGTTAATGAATACCCATGATACGTCTCTACTTTTTCTTGTTCTTGTCCTTAATGGTGTACTTCTCATAGTTCTTCTGCGGGTCATACGGCTCCCATCGGCTGGCAGGGAAAATGTGCTTATTCCTCTCATACCAAGTGCGCATCACAACCTTGCCTGCCGGAGGAGGGCCATGCTGTAAACACTGCTAGCCTGAGGTGCCACAGTTTTCATTCCCTTGCCTCTTCAGGACTCAGGGTCTTTGATAATGATAATGATGGTGATGCTGTCCATTAGAAAAGTGCAGGTAAACAAGGTGACTCGGGCAAAGTGATAATGACAGATAACAAAGGCAACGATAGCAACAACCTTAGCATGAATGAAGTGTGCAGTCCCCCACTCACCTGCATGTGACTCCTCCTTCTCCACCGATGCATCGCTGACGAGCCGCACATCATCGTGGACGTCAAAGTGGAAGAGCGGACCACTCTTGCCTCGGGCCTGTTGGGAGATGACTCAAGTAGTAGCCTTTTCTTGACATAATGAGTCTGTAGCTACACCATAATATAGCATAATTATTCCTCAATATCTTTAGTCTGTGTCAGCAAAGTGGCATATTTCATCTTAATCACTCAGTATGAAGCTTAGTAGGATTTTTTAATCAAATAGCTGCCTTTTCTTGGCATAATAACTCTGTACATCATAATATAGTATCATTTTCCTCTATATATTAAGTTTATGTCAGCAAGCATGGCATTTTTCACCTTATTCACTCAGTATGTAACAACAGGATTTTTCATCATATTTAGTCCCTGCATAACATTAATGATGCCACGAACCTTGTTAACGATAAAGTCATAGAAGGTGTAGTGATGGGGGATGATGAGATCCTCTTTGATGTACATTAAGTGGTCGGCAGACACAGAACGCAGCTCGTTGAACTCCTTCCGCAGGATCTCCAGGCCTCTCTGCAAGAACTGGTACACACTGTTGCCTGTGAAAGTAGATGAGGAGGACTGTTAAGTGGTGGCTGTGAGGTGAGGATGAATGAAATACATGAAAAATATTAAGAGCAGTTTAAGAGAAGTGAAAAAAAGGAGTCAGATACAAGTTCCTCACCTTTCTTCATCCTCACAGAGCGTCGGTGGCCTGAGCCATCCCAGTAGCTGAAGGTGATCTCTATCTCCTCATTCTTCATGGCCTCCTGTTTGGCCACCCATTGCTGCAGCCAATAGGGTCATCAACATAATTACAATCCATTCATCTTTAGCTCTGATGCCCTGCCCCCTCCAAAAAATCTACTTACTGGAGTTAAAATAGCCGAGGCATTTGATGTTTTCCTTATTTACAAACTCCTTTTCCATAACATCAATTATTTGCAAACTCCTTTATATTTTCATTTTATAATATTTATATACATACTTCTTGGACTCACTGTCAGTTTTCTAAGGATAATTTTGGTTGAATTTATCATTTCCCTTTCTTTCCTTCTCCTTTCAAAAGTATATAAATTTCTTTACAAATTGGGATGTTCTCCAATACTTAGTGTCCAATTTTTCATTGCTTACTCTCAACACAACTCGGCCACATTTCCCCTTACCTGTCTCAGCTCTTCTCTCAGTCTATTCTCAGCATCCTCTCTGTCTCGGTCAGGCAGGAAGCTGGTGTCCACATCCGGGTTCTTGATCATCTTGAAGCCTTTCTCCGGCTCCCCCTCACTGCTGTACTGGTCACTCTCCTCCTCTTTGCTGTTGTCCTCTGTGCTGCTATCATCTTCCTCATCTTCATCATCATCTGGGCAGAAACTGAGCTTGGCAATCTGTGAATGTATGAAACTTTTATTTAATAAAAAAAATAACTTTTGTTTCCAACCATTTCAATTAGTAATGTTTCTTTTTGTACTGTAGTTGATATGACTTCATCCTTCTTCTTCCAACTTACCTTTTCTCTCTGCTCTTTCTTCTTGGCTTGCTTGGCTTCAATCTCTTTCTTCAGTAACTTTTCTTGTTCCCTTATTTTACGGGCAAGCTCCTTCTCCCTTTCTTTAACAACATCCTCTTGCTTTGCTTTCATCTCATTCAATGTCACAAGACCAATAGTAGAGCTCTGGAGGAAGATAGGAAAGCATAATATTCTGAAGCTCCTCTTCCTTAAGACAAACACTAAAGAGAAAATATTATCAAGCATTCCAGTGACTCCAGAGTATATACCTATTTACAGACTGCCTTTCAGGTATGATATTTACCTTGAGTTGTTGTTCCACTGCATCATAATGGACAGCAAATTTGTTTTCTATTTTGTTTATTTTAAGTGTTTCTTCCAGCTTCCTTTTCTTTTGCTCCATTTCCTCCTGCTCCCTCTCTCTCCGCTTCTTGATCTGCATTGCCCGGCCAGCCTCACTGGCCGCCCCCTTGTACTGAGCCATCTTGATGCGCTAACTGAACTTCTTCCCTGTTTAGAGTTTAAGCATAGTAAAATTATGAGCTTTTAAGTTCTATATAGACAAAAACCTACCAGCTAAGCAATGCATTTTAAATCAATCAAATACAACACATCTATAATTATCCATTCCACACTGTATGAGTAAACTCCCTTAACCCCAAGTACACAAAGTAATTTATAGTATCTTAACTACAACACACTTTCCAACAGCTGAGTAAAATGTTGAGTTTTACACATTTTTGTGATATTACTAGTATAGTGGAATCAGATTTGGGTTATTTCCTCCCTGCCACACAGTCCCAACACCAATCTTTTCCTTTCATGTTAGCTATAGGTAACACAGAGAAAGAAGTAGGTGTTGGGACTGTGTGGCAGAGCAAAATCCCAGCAATGGGGAATATTGAAGAAAGGGTAGCCCACTAATTTTGAGACTTTATTTCTGGGCAAAATATGATGATTTATATTATGGAGATAGTTTTATTTTGCAAACGTCACTAAATGATTGATTTTTCAATGCTTGGGGTGCACCTGCCACTGCCCCACTCCCACCCGTTATAACTGGCCAATGTTGTGGACCCCTCCTGCCACCGCCCAGCCCCCTCCTCACCCTGTCCCGTGCTGTATGTTACTGCTGGCCCACACCACATGCCAAATAAATTTAAGCTAACCTGATCTGCTGGAACTTACCTAATGGGGCTTCACCCCTCTCAACTCCTTAACAGGGGGACCTCCCTCAACCCCCTTAACAATGGGGGCTTAGTCCCCACTGAATCCCTTGATAATGGAGATGCTTCGCCCCCCTTCATTCCCCCTAATGAGAGGCCTTTGCCCCCGCTCGATCCCCCCCTTCTATTTTCCGGGGTCTTGATTTTGAACTTAATGTCACAGGGGACTTGGGAGTCATTCGTTACTGCACTGCATTCAGGGACCAAAAAAATATCCATAGTGTAGGTATTAACTTCGCGGGAGGTGGCTACCCCTTCGTCAACATTAGCCCCGACAACTTCTAGGGGACTTTCCAGACAGGCGAGGCGAGGCGCCGAGACGCTCCGCAAGACGTTACCATGAACTGACCTGACCAACGATAGCCTGCTCCTGTCCCGTCCTTGTAGCCCCTAGCTCCCCCGTGCCATGCCGCGCCCCGCCAGGCCTCTTATCCTCTTCTCCGTCAGTGTCTCGGGCGGCTGGCTCCCTTATCGGTCCCTGTGTGATGGAAAATAAGGAGAAAAAGCGAAGATCCTTCCGCCCTGACCGCCTCGCCACACTGTAAACAAACCCTGCCACCAGCGGCACCAGATTATCGTACTCACAACATTGTATTTTCCGGTTTCTGAAGCATAACCATAGCAAACAAACATCAATAATTAACGATTTTAACGATGACTATGAATCAATCGAGTTAATGGGACGGAGGAGACAGTTTTTGTGTCTGAAATCGGCAAATATAAGAGTCTGAGTACGACAATCTGATAACGTTGCCTTCCACGCGTGATAATTATTGTACGGATACGTTAACAAATACGATAACCCTTGAAAGAAAATACGCAAGTTAAGAGTAAAAAAAAAAAAAAAAATATCCAGAAAAAAATAAGTCTGGACCTCGGTGGAGTGAAAACTATCATAAAATTGTGTAAAAACAAGAAAAAGCGAGGAAGACAAAGAAAATAGGTACAAAAAAAAAAAAACGATAACCGATAACTATCATAAAACGCCAAGGAGCAAAGGAAATACTCAGAAATAACAGTCTTTAGCAGATAAGCGCCACTAAGTTACCAACCTCTCTCGAAAACATGCATCATTAGTGGTCAGTAACTTATAGGTCAGTTTCTGTATAGCCTCTTCCAAAGCCTCAAACTGATGTCATTCTCAAAAGTCGAGTGTGTCATTTGAAAGTGTTCGAGTTGCTTCGGAGCTTCGGGTGAGTGCGTCTGAGATCTGAACCAGCTGGGAACCCTTCTTATGTGTGTGTGTGTGTGTGTGTGTGTGTGTGTGTGTTGGGGGGTGAAGGAAAGGGCAATTAACGTTCTGGCACCTCTGTTTCATCCCTTCCCAAGAGACACACACCCTCTTCGAAGACGCGCAATTTATCCTTTCGGTGCCCGGCCGACGTGGAGGTTAAGATCTCAGTCTGGTTATACTGCATATTCGTTATTTATTCAGTATTTCCTTCCTTTACGAATGTGTTTTTTTTTTTTTTTTCCTTTCTCTCCTCTCTTACCTTCCCCTGACCTCTTCACACTCCTTGAAACTCCCTATTCCTCACTCCTCTGTACACTTCCCTATGTTATATCGTCCACTGTCTAAGGCCTCGTTCACACTGTTCCGACTCTGGGTCACGACAACCTCTCCTCTCTCTCCTCTTTTACCTTCCCCTGACCTCTTCACACTAATTGAAACTCCCTATTCCTCACTTCTTAATCTTCCTCTGTACACTTCCCTATGTTGTATCGCCCACTGTCTAAGGCCACGTTCACACTGTTCTGACTCTGGGCCACGACAACCCAGCGACTTTTAGCCCCCTTCACACTGTGCCGAATCAGCATCTGGCGATCGTTTCTAGACCTCTTTCCGACCATGTGCGACCCTTTCACATCAAGACTTCACACCCAAGACGATCGTATACCCCGAGTTGCTGGGTTATCGTGGCGCCAGAGTCGGCACGGTGTGAACGGGGCTTTACTCTACTTATTTGCATCCTTTCCTTTCATTATTGGTTAAGGGATGTTGTTTATACGCGCACTTTCAGCACGCGCGGATGTTGCCTGAACCTGAATGACGCACCGTTAAAATTGTGTGCATGAAGACCCCCCCCACTACCCCCATTCCTTCTCTCTGGGCCAAAGCTGCCAGATTATCGTACTCAGTTTCTCATATTTCCCGATTTCCAACCCAAAAAACTGTCTCCCGGGCACCAATAACTGGCTTTGTATGTTGTTATCGTTGAAATGGTTAAAAAAATTGTTTCCTGGTGATAATTATGAGGGAGAAGCCTGTAAATATGATGCTCCGAGTACGATATTCTGGCAACGGTGCGCTGGGCCATACCGATTGTGCTTCGTGTGATTCCGTGTAAGCTTTTAATCCTCGGCTGGAAACTCAGACTCGTAGTGGCGTTTCTCTTTTTCACTCGGTTTCATGTCACTGCTCTTCCTTTTTTATTCCTTCCCCTCTCTCTTCCCCTCCCCGGCTCACGCATAGCCTACCTTTTTTTCCCCTTTTTTCCCCTTTTTCTTCTTTCCCCCTTTTTTTTTATTTTTACCCATTTTTTATTGTCTACTTTTTCCCCCTTACTTTTTTTTCCCTTATTCTCATTTTTCCCTTTTTTCCCCATTTTTCCTGCAGTCTACTTTTTTCCCCTTCAATCTACTTTTTTATCCTTTTTTCCCCTTTTTTCCTTTCCCTTTTTTATTTTTCCCCATTTTTTATTCAGTCTACTTTTTCTCCTTGTCTTCTTTTTTTTCCCTTATTCTCATTTTTTCTTCTTTTTCCCCCTTTTCCATTTTTTCCCCATTTTTCCTGCAGTCTACTTTTTCCCCCTTCAATCTACTTTTTTATCCTTTTTTCCCCTTTTTTCCTCTCCCTTTTTTATTTTTTCCCATTTTTTATTCAGTCTACTTTTTCTCCTTGTCTACTTTTTTTCCCCCTTTTCCATTTTTTCCCCATTTTCCCTGCAGTCTACTTTTTCCCCCTTCAATCTACTTTTTTATCCTTTTTTCCCCCTTGTCTCCTTTTTACTTATTTTCCCCTTTTCCCTTTTTTCCTTCATTTTTCCCCCTTTCCCCTTTCCCCCTTTTTTCCCCTTTCCCCTTCAGTCTACTTTTCCCCCTTCAGTCCATTGTCTCCCTATGCTGCTGTTCAGGATTTTCCCCAAGAATATTTCCCATGTCATCAGAATTAACCCTAAATGTAAACCCTGCGTAGAATAACCATTAAACCCGTCTGTCATGGTGGAAGAGGGAGGAGGAGGAGGAGGAGGAGGAAGAGGAGGAGGAGGAGGAGGACGGGGAAGTGGAAGGAAAGAACGAATGAGACTGAGAAGGAAGGAAAGGATGAGGAGAAGGAGATGGAGGAGGATGAAGAAGTTGAAGAAAAGGCTGAATGAGAGTAATTGGAGGAGGAGGAGGAGAAGGAGGAGGAGTAAGAACGACGGAGAGAAGAAGAAGGAGGAGGAGGAGGAGGAGGAAACTAAGGAGAACGAAGAGGAGGAGGACAAGGACGAGGAGGAAAAGGAGGAGGAAAACAACGCTTCTGGATTACTTGGGCTTGGAAGGGATTTAGCCATAATGGTGATAAATGAGGGAGAAAGTCCGGGTGCAGAAAATGGAATAAGGAAACTTGAGAGAGGGGGAGAGAGGGAGCTTGTGATGGAAAGATGGGGGAGAGGGAGAGAGAGGAAGAGGAGGGAGGGGAGTGTGAGAGAAAGGTGTGAGAGAGCGAGAGAGAGAAAGGGAGGAAAGACAAGGGAGAGACAGAGAGATAGATAGAAAGACGAAGAGACAGTGGAGGAAATCAAAACAGAGCAGACAGAGAGCGAGACAAGCTGTTTTACGTGATTTGCTTGTCTAAAAAATGCAAGTTGTCTAAAGGATGAAGGAATGAGGAAAGTTGAGAGAGGGGGAGAGAAAGAGAAAGGGAGAGAGGGAGAGGGAGCGTGTGAGAGAGAGATGGAGGAGAGAAAGCACGAGATAGGAGATCAAGAGAGACAGAGAAACAGAGACAGACCTTGATAAATAGAAAGACGGAGAGAAAAACAAAGCAAATTTAAACAAAACATAATAGACGGAAAATGAGAGTTTCACGTGATTTACTTGTCCCGAAGATGCAAGTTGTCGAAAGAATGAAACTCATACTCAAGAAGGCGAGAGAAATGAATCATATTGCGAAGTCTGTCATATTATCGTATCCATCATTTGGCAACCTATGACGGCAGAATGTTGTTGTTTCCAGGACATGGCTGAGGTAGGTATACATAATCTCATCAGCTAGTAACTAAATTATGAAGCTGCAGTACGCCAAAACTACTCTGCGGCGTTAGTATAGTCTCCCCTAGAAAATCTCCTGGACTCCCAATTCTGTATTCGCAAACACTTCGGAACTTACACATCCAACAGAGCCATTGTAAGTGCCCAAACCAAGCTATATAATCTCCACAATGATCTGTTTTTTCTTCGCAATACCAGAAACTAAAGAGATTTCCCGTGTGGTCTGCTAATATTTAATCCTATTTATATCAATCGCAAACACAATACAAGGAATTTTCGTAGTATTTTGTGTTTGGTTGGGGAGCTTACGAACTTGCTGTACTGGACTGTAAAACTGGTCCATACCCCCATTTGATAAGGCTTCATAGGCGTTGCTGTGGGTATTTCCATGGGTAGTTTTATGAGCCTAGCGGTAGTTTGACAAGGCGTCTGTCCCATGAATGTAAAAACTCATGAAAACCTGACTAATCATCTTTGTGGCCTTTGAAAATATTTGTTGTGGGAGGGGAAAGCGTCTGAGAGTGTTGTTTATTCTGCATGTTTAAGCTTATGTAGTCATCTCTCGTGTGTGTTGATAATGTATACACAACCATTTGCATATAGGCTGAACCATTTATGCCTCTTTTTTTAGGGGAGGAGTGAGGACTACCACTGAAAGAAAGGAGAATAAAGCTTGAAATGCCTCAGTTAATAGTTAATCAGTACTAAAGCAAACGATATATATTGGACCGAAAATGAACTCTTGAAGCCTTAAGCCCCGTTCACACTGTCGTCTCTGGGCCACGACAACCCTGCGACTTTTACGTCCCCTTCACACTGTGCCGAATCAGCATCCGGCGATCGTTTCTAGACATCTTTCCGACCATGTGCGACCCTTTCACATCAACACTTCACACCCAAGACCTCGTATACCCCGAAGCGCCGAGTCTCTGGGTTGTCGTGGCCCAGAGTGAACGGGGATTACAATAACACAAAGCATCGTCAACTTCATACTGCAGGGATACAACAATTGATCACATGCATGGCGTTATGAAGGTATTTAGTGACGTAATTTAGTGTTTTATAATTGGTGATCTTATGTGACAGTGATTTTGGAGTGATGCATTAACTGATCGCATGCATGGTGTTATACAGGAATTGAATGATGTAATTTAGTGTTTTATAATTGGTGATCTTATGTGACAGTGTTTTTGGAGACATTATAATCTGTTCATACTTGGAGACGAGCACTTTACGACTTTTATATTACACAAACGAGAGAGAGAGGAAAATGGGACACGGCAGGGTTTCATTTCAGCGGCCCTGTTTCCTGTTTGTTTTGTTATTGTTGTTGTTACTGTTGTTGTTGATTGGTGGAGGGGTTCTGCGTGCGTGGGAGGAGGAGGAGGAGGCGGAGGAGGAGGGGATTCTGGGCTCCAATTTAGAAGGGTCAAAAGCCCCGAATTTCGCTCGAGGGATTATTTTTCAGCCCTCCGCAGGTAAAAGCTGAGGTGCAATAAACAATGTGTTGCTTCGCTCTTTTACAATGGACACAGAACATGCCCCGCAGTGCTTTAATTAAGAAAAGTTTACCTGTTCCCCATGCACACCTATGGCCAGTGTGGGGGGGGAGGGGAGGGAAGGGGGGGAGGCATGCATTGAGGGGCAGGCATACTCCATTTTGGGCATTTTCTTCTTCTGATAAATTCCCTCTTTCGATATTTTCCCTCCCTGATAAATTCCCTCTTTCGATATTTTCCCTCCCTGATAAATTCCCTCTTTCGATATTTTCCCTTCCTGCTAAATTCCCTCTTTCGATATTTTCCCTCCCTGATAAATTTCCCGTTTTGATATTTTTTCTCCATTATAATTCCTTTGTGGACATTTTCCCTCTTGGCAGATTTCTCGGTGGTCAAACTGTAAAGGGGAAGAGGCCTAATGAAAAAAAAAAGTCCTACACTCCCACGCCTTTGTCTATGTGCGGTCTTAAGCTATCGTATTTTTGACAACTAAAAGGCAGTAAACCCAGCCATTGTAAACATATGAACACTATATAAATTAATACACCGCATCATGGTAGTAATTTAGAGATGAATTCAGAGATAATGCAGCAAATAACATAACATAACATCTTCAATAACATAACATAACATCTTCAATAACATGACATAACATCTTCCGTGTCACCAAAACAACTGCTTGAAATAAAAAAAATCTAAGGAATTATGAACAAACAACTGATTATGAGCAATAGAAGAGCAAAACTGTCTAATCTTAATAGTTAGCAGGATAAATAAAACAAAGAAAAGCCAGTAACAGTGTCTTTTGATGGTCAACACTCCGGGGAACTCTGTCTGAAGGTTCGGGATTTCACGAAGTCCAGAAGAAAGCCTTTGGGCCACTCGTTCTCGTTCTTTTGTTCTTTTGTTCTTTCTAGCGGACTTTTCTTGTTGCTGTTTCTGTTTTTCTCCCTTGAGCTGCATCCATTACTGTAAGAAAAAAGAAAAAAATCCACACTCGAATCCAAAGTCTTTGTCAACACTCAATTCAAAGTGTTCACTCCTTCACGGTCAGGCTTTCCATTCTGCGCCCAGTATTAAAGAGACCTGCTAGGCTCCTCAGTTTCCTTACCCTCTGTACGAGCACTAAACATTACGGGAGATATTTTCGATGTATTTTGTTTGTTTGGGAATCTTACAAACTCGGTGTGTTATAAATTTTTGTAGTATTTTGTTTGGTTGGGAAACTTATAAATAACCTGTGTTGAGCTGTGGAATCTGGCTCTACCTCCTTCCTTGGAACTGGCCGGTAACGCATTCCTTGATACAGAGGGAACGTCAGATATGCACTAGAATAAATTTTTGTTGTATTTTTTTTGGTTGGGAAGCGTACGGACCCGCTGCGCCTAACAGTGGAACCTGGGTCTAACTCCTTCCCCGATACAGAGGCAGAAAGGCAACTAGCATATTCCTTGACCTCATTTTTGATCCCTGCTTTTTTACGGCAATGAAAGCAGCTCAAAGGCAACAACTCACAACAAATCCACTAAACACTGCTACCATAAAGTGAAATAGAATAAAGTATCCAGAAAAGAGGTCAATTTCGGACGGAGAGATGCATGTCGCAGTGAAGCCCACCTGTGCCATCCTACTCCTCTTCTTTGAGCCCAGAAACGAGAGGAGAGATTACACAGGGTCAGTTTAAAGTTCAACATAAGCCTGTACCTTGTTTCTAATCATGATAACCTAGATAAGGAGTTCAGTTTGGTGTGTCCTATCATACTGCTCCTCCTGAAACTTCTGAAACTACTGCCTGAAACGAGAGAAGAGATTACACAGGGGAAGTTTAAAGTTCAACATAAGCCTGTACCTTGTTTCTAATCATGATAACCTAGATAAGGAGTTCAGTTTGGTGTGTCCTATCATACTGCTCCTCCTGAAACTTCTGAAACTACTGCCTGAAACGAGAGAAGAGATTACACAGGGTCAGTTTAAAGTTCAAAATAAGCCTGTACCTTGTTTCTAATCATGATAACCTAGATAAGGAGTTCAGATTGGTGTGTCCTATCATACTGCTCCTCCTGAAACTTCTGAAACTACTGCCTGCATGAGAAGAGAAAAGAGATCACACAGAGTCAGTTTAAAGTTCACCATAAGCCTGTACCTTGTTTCTAATCATGATAACCTAGATAAGGAGTTCAGATTGGTGTGTCCTATCATACTGCTCCTCCAGAAACTCCTAAAACTACTGCCTGAAACGAGAGAAGAGATTACACAGGGTCAGTTTATTTAACGATTCTCATATGGCTGTACCTTTTTCCTCATCCCGATAACCTAGATAAAGAATTAAATTTAGTCCGTCCCACCATGCTGCTATACTCTTTCCTTGAACCCTGAAATGAAAACAATGAAAACAAGGCCTGTGTGTGAGAGGAAAATCTGTGTTTATTCGACTTTTTGTGTGAAGGGTTGTTGGTGAGGAGGAATGGAGGGGGTGAAGTTGGAGAAGGGGGAGGGATAGAGGGGAGGAGACGAAGGGATGGAGGGGGTGATGCTGGTGAGAGGGAGGGATGGAGGGGGTGATGATGGTGGGGGTGGACATGGAGGGACGGAGGGATGGAGGGGTTGATGCTGGAGATGGTGGGATGGAGGGGGTGGTGATACTGGTGGAGGGTTTTTTGAAAGTTTACCCCGCGCGGCAATTCACTCGCTTCCTCCACCTCGAGGCAGGAGTGGATTAGGCGGGGCCGCTGCTGTACTTCTCACACCCTCACGCGAGAACTCAGCCGTGCAAAAAAAGACGTGGATAAAAAAAATATAACCGGTGAAAATAAGATAAAACTTCCTATGAGGTTCAGCGTGGTACACGAAACATTAGCTTTGCTGTGTAATACCGTATAATTTTCCGTATAAAACTAGGTATGAGGCAGCCATAACAGGGTACGTGGAACACTAAATTTACCGTATAATAAACTCCTGCCTTTAAAATAACACTTGTAATAACAATATCGTTCCCGTTAGATGTGAAGATAAAATAAAAGTGAATTTGAGGTATAGCGCGTTACACGAAACACTAGACTTACCGCATGACAAACTAATGCCTTTAAAATAACACACGTAATAATATCGTCACAGCCAGGACTAATAGAAGTAACGTTAATTAAATGAGTGGAGGAAATGGGACGGGAAAAGAAGAGAGAGGTAGGGGGGGTCAGGTAAAGGTGAGGTAGAAGGGAGAGGGAAAAAGTGTGAATTAAAGAAACACTCTGGTCGCATCACCTGAAATATGATTGAATTTGACATTTATTCTCTCGTCCACAAGAGTAACAACGATTCCTGTAACACCTGAAACACCTCTCTTGCCTGTTACCTGTATAAATGACGCTGATCCTTATACAGTAAAGGAAGCAGCTCATGGGCAAAAAAAAAAAAAAAAAAAAAAAAAAAAAAAAAGACCGCTACTTACCACACCTTGTTTTACCTGTGTGAGTGACGATGATTCTGTTACACCTGTCGCACCTTGTTACTTACCTGTGGAAGTGATGCTGATCCTGTAACACCTGGCACATCTTTTTTTTTTTTACCTGTGAGTGACGCTAATTCCGTAACACCTGACTTTTTTTTTTTTTTTTTTTACTTGCTAGAGTGGCACTGATCCTACACCTGCCACATCTTGTATTACCTGTGGGACTCACGCTGAATCTTCTCACTTGGTGCTCCTAGTTTTACCTGTTGGGGTCACGCTGCCCCTGTAACACCTGCAATACCTTGTTTAACCTTTGGAAATCACGCTAATCCTTTTACACCTGGCGTTCCTTACCTGTTGGGGTCAAGCTGGTACTGTTACACCTGCTTAATCTCTTCTCCTTACCTGTCGAAATGAAGGCGTTACGATTACACCTCCTGCATCTTTTTTTCACACCTCTGCGCAACGGCTGTAACACCTGGGCGCACCTTTTCTCACCTTTTGCCCGGTCGTTGTTGCCTCGCTCGTCGGTATTGTGGCTCGCAGCGAGGATCTCCCCGACCAGCGCCAGCCCTGCCCCGCCCAGGCCGAGCACCAGCAGGAAGAAGGCGGCCTGGAAACACACCACGCCCTGTCACGCTTCTTTCCTCGCCGCCGCCGCCGCCCTCAGCATGTTTTACACCGATCTTATGCTTGAAGTCACTTTGTCGGCATGTACCATGTTTAGTGTTTTAGATTCGTGTTTTTATGGAGGGTTTGTGGCCGATATTCAAGTGGTTTAAGGAATAGTTAGAACCGAGTGGAAAAAAAAATGAGTGACTGTTTTAGCAATGTTTAGTTTTATTTGAGTGGTTTAGGGAGTTTTCCGAGGACTCACCCAATTATATTCAGGTGGTTTAAGGAATAATTCAGTAACCGAGTGGAAAAATAAATGAGTGGGTATGTTTTTGGCAATGTTTAGTTTAATTTTGGCGGTTTAGGGAATTTTTCGCTAACTGTGAAAACTAATAAATGATCATGGGAAAATAAAGGAAGTTATATAATCGATTAGAGAAAAATAAATGAGTAAATGTTTTAGCGATGTTTAGTTTTATTTAGGCAGTGTAGTTAACTTCCAGCGAACTGGGAAAAAGAGAAAAAATTAAAGTTCTTGAGAAAATAATCAAACTTTTTTGGCCAACTTCCAACGGGAAATACCTGGGAATGAGAGCGTTTCACTAGCTCGAATCTGCACGAGAGGGCGAATCGAGATAATGAGTCGATACAGCCAGACAGTTTGCACACACAACACTGATAGCCAACACACACACACACACACACACGAACCTGACAGTGCTTCAGATTAATCGCAGTGGTCCATCTCTCCTCCGTGGCTCCCTGCTTCGAGGCGGCGGCGGCAGCGAAGGCGGCGTCACCCATCACCTCCCGCCTCCACTGCATGACGAGCCCCCCCTCCGTCATCCACGTCAGCCTCAGCCCGACGAGGAAGTGCAGGTTAAATGGGTGAAGGTGCGCGGAATGAAAGGTAAATGGAGTGAAAGTTAAGGCAGTGCGAAAAATGACTCTGGAAAGGGTGGCTCGCGTCGAAGTTTTAAAGGGGATAAACAATTAAAAGGAATATGAGGCGGAAGCCGGAATGGAGGGAGGGGAGAGGAGGGGGAGGGAAAGAAGGGAAGAGAAGAGAGGGGAATGGAAAGGAGGGGAAGGAGAGGGAATAGTTTGGAAGAGAGGAGAATGGAAGGGAATGGAAGTGAGGGAAATGGAAGTGAGGGGAATGGAGGGGAGGGGAATGGAAGGGAGGGGAATGGAAGGAAGGGGAATGGAAGTGAGGGGAATGGAAGTGAGGGGAATGGAAGTGAGGGGAATGGAAGTGAGGGGAATGGAAGGGAGGGGAATGGAAGTGAGGGGAATGGAAGTGAGGGGAATGGAAGTGAGGGGAATGGAATTGAGGGAAATGGAAGTGAGGGGAATGGAAGTGAGGGGAATGGAAGTGAGGGGAATGGAAGTGTGGGGAATGGGGGGAGGGGAATGGAAGTGAGGGGAATGGAAGTGAGGGGAATGGAAGTGAGGGGAATGGAAGTGAGGGGAATGGAAGTGAGGGGAATGGAAGGGAGGGGAATGGAAGTGAGGGGAATGGAAGTGAGGGGAATGGAAGTGATGGGAATGGAAGAGAGGAAGGGGAGGAGGGGAATGGAAGGAGGGAATGGAAGGGTGGGGAATGGAAGTGAGGGGAATGGAAGTGAGGGGAATGGAAGTGAGGGGAAAGGGAGGTAGGGAAATGGAAGGAAGAGGAAGGGAAGGGAGAGGAAGGGAAGTAAGGGGAATGGCAGTGAGGGGAATGGAAGTGAGGGGAATGGAAGGGGGAATGGAAGAGGGAATGGAAGGGGGAATGGAAGTGAGGGAATGGAAGGAGGGAATGGAAGGAGGGAATGGAAGGGAGGAATGGAAGTGAGGGAATGGAAGTGAGGGAATGAAGTGAGGGGAATGGAAGTGAGGGAATGGAAGTGAGGAATGGAAGGAGGGAATGGAAGGGAGGGAATGGAAGTGAGGAATGGAAGTGTGGGGATTGGAAGTGAGGGGAATGGAAGGGAGGAAAATGGAAGTGAGGGGAATGGCAGGGAGGGGAATGGAAGTGAGGGGAATGGAAGGGAGTGAAATGGAAGTGAGGGGGAATGGAAGTGAGGAGAATGGAAAGGAGGGGAATGGAGGGGAGGGGAATGGAAGTGAGGGGAATGGAAGTGAGGGGAATGGAAGTGAGGGGAATGGAAGTGAGGGGAATGGAAGTGAGGGGAATGGAAGGGAGGGGAATGGAAGTGAGGGGAATGGAAGTGAGGGGAATGGAAGGGAGGAGAATGGAATGGAAGGAAGGGGAATGGATGGGAGGGGAATGGAAGGGACGGGAATGGAAGTGAGGGGAATGGAAGTGAGGGGAATGAAAGTAAGGGGAATGGAAGGGAGGGGAATGGAAGGGAGGGGAATGGAAATGAGTGGAATGGAAGTGAGTGGAATGGCAGTGAGGGGAATTAAAGTAAGGGGAATGGAAGTGAGGGGAATGTAAGTTAGGGGAATGGAAGGGAGGGGAATGGAAGTGAGGGGAATGAAAGTAAGGGGAATGGAAGGGAGGGGAATGGAAGTGAGGGGAATGAAAGTAAGGGGAATGGAAGGGAGGGGAATGGAAGTGAGGGGAATGAAAGTAAGGGGAATGGAAGTGAGGGGAATGAAAGTAAGGGGAATGGAAGTGATGGGAATGGAAGTGAGGAATGAAAGTAAGGGAATGGAAGGAGGGGAATGAAGTGGGGAATGGAAGTGAGGGAATGAATGGAATGGAAGGGAATGGAAGGAATGGAGGGAATGGAAGGAGGGAATGGAAGTGAGGAATGGAAGTGAGGGAATGGAAGGAGGGAATGGAAAGGGGGAATGGAAGGGAGGGAAATGGAAGTGAAGGGAATGGAAGTGAAGGGAATGGAAGTGAGGGGAATGAAAGTAAGGGGAATGGAAGTGAGGGGAATGGAAGTGAGGGGAATGGAAGGGAGGGGAATGGAAGTGAGGGGAATGGAAGTGAGGGGAATGGAAGGGACGGGAATGGAAGTGAGGGGAATGGAAGTGAGGGGAATGAAAGTAAGGGGAATGGAAGGGAGGGGAATGGAAGTGAGGGGAATGGAAGTGAGGGGAATGGAAGTGAGGGGAATGGAAGGGAGGGGAATGGAAGTGAGGGGAATGGAAAGAAGTAGGATAGAAAGAAGGGGAAAGGAAAGAAGTGAGAGAGAGAAGGGGGGAGGGGTTAGGAAGGGGTATGGAGATGCTGGTGGGAGGCATCGAAAGTTTAACGTCATGAAAGTTTGAGGTATGAAAATTAAAAGTCGTGGAAGTTGTAAGGGATTTAAAGTTTCCACGACAGAATAGTGGGTGGGAGGAAGAGGAACGGGGAGGAGGAGGAGGAAGGGAAGGGGGAGAGAGAGGGGGGGCAAGCGAAACAAGGGGGAAGGTAAGAGAAAAAAAAAAAAACGGGAACAATGTCGTCTTAATGTGGACTTCACTAATTAACAGAGTGGAATTGTTTCTCGGTGGTGGCGCCTCCTATATAGTGGGCTCTCGTAGTGGGCGTTGGCGGAATACAAAGGTGGCGAGGGAGGGTGTGGAGAAGGTGTTAGGTTGAGGAGGAGGAGGTGGTAGTGATTGTGGTTGTAAGAGATCGAAGTGGTAATGGTCGTTTGTGTGGTTGTTTGGTGGTTTGGTGGTGGTTGAGGGTGGTGATCGTTGTGTTAGGGGGCCAGTGTGGTGTGTGTTACTGTGGTGGTGGTGGTGGTTGTTATGGTGGTAGTGGTGGTGGGGATGGTGGTGGTAGTGTTAGTACTGTTCTTGGTGGTTGTGTTTTTTTTTGTTTTTTTTTACATCAAAGGATACGGCTCAAGGGCAACAAAAAGGGTACAAAAAAAGTAAAGAGTAGCCAAAAAAGAGGTCAATTTCGAGCAGCAGTAGTGGTGTCCGTTGTTGTTGGAGGTGATGAAGGGGGTAATTATGATGGTGGTGGTGATGATAGCGGTGGTTGTGGTGTCGAGTGCATACGATACTGGCGGTCATGAGGGCGGGGGAGGGGAGGGAGGTATAAGCTTATTACAAGCGAATGTGCTTATTAAAGGGGGGTGATGACACTGGCACGAATATATTTAATTAAAGCCAGGTAATGAAGCTTGCAGAATCAGCCCCCGGAGCGGAAGTTTGGTGTTTTTATCGAGTCCCGGAACAATGCTGGAGCCCGTGAAACCAGACCGAATTAACGACAAACTTTACTTAATTAAATTCCAAGGAAAATTAAACCAGCGAGACTAAGAATAAGGGAGACTATAAGAAGGCGCGTCCATGTGTGTGATACGGGATAGAAAATAGTGTGCGAAGAAAAGAAAGAAAAATAGAGACGAGAATAGTGTTGTCGTGTGTTCCTATCCAAAAATTGTGACGAGGCTATTCAGAAACGGAAACGTGACCAAATATAAACACGAAATCACGCTCATTGAAATTGTAGTGAGAAATGTGTCTAATCTATAAATGCATGAGCTCATTAAGTGTTCAAAAATAATATATTGAAAAAATGCCATACAGGGTTAATGAACTCGGCTGACGATAATATGAGACAACCACACGAAAAAAAATATAACCGGTGCATTTCAAATATTTAACATAGCACTAAAATAAGTCCTTAAAGAATTAGTGTATTAAGAGTTCGCATAACATTACCCTTTTTTTTCAAATTAGCTGCAAAAATAACCTCCTATGATTTTCATGTTAAGTGCATTTGATTGACCAGTTCATACGCATAAGCCACGCCCTCTCTCATCTCAGACTTCACGTGATTGGTGGACGCTGGGAAAGGTGACGTTCTATTGGTGGTTGGAGAGCGGGAGTGGGCGGGGCTTATTCCGATGTTAGTGTGAACGGAGTATTGGTTTTGGGTAACTTTCGGCCACCTCCTTGGATTCTTTTTAGGAGCAGCGAGTAGAGGGCTTTTTTTTATTATTATTTCCTTTTTTGTGTGCCCTTGAGCTGTCTCCCTTGTTGTAAAAAAAAACAAAAAACTTACATTTGGCTGAACTTGGCGAGGAAAGGCGCGCCCCTGAAGCACGCCATCCCGTAGGCCTGAGGGAAGAAGTGGTGCGGGGCGAAGTAGTACCGGTGGCGCCCTCTGTAGATGGCCTGCAGCTCGCCGTTCAGGGAGGGGAAGAAGATGACGAACTTGCTCTGCGCGATCTGTGGAAGCGTCGCCAAGCTAATATGAAAACTTTGACGGTATTGAAGGCTGGTATTGCAAGACACTTTCGCTTCTCACATCAGCTATTTCTAAAGGTCAAAGGGGGGATCAATCAGGTTCTAATAAGGGTTTTTTATTCTCAGGGTACAGAAGAAGGGTCAAACTACCACCAGGGTCATAAAACTACCCCTGGAAATGATCACAACTCCTACGAAAGCCTCTTCAATTATGTGTTCTAAGGGGCCGATATGTCTTTTAATACGACCTTAAGGCTGGTCACATTAACAATTTCTAAAGGTTAAACAGGGGGTCAGTCAGGTTCTAATGAGTGTTTCCTTAGGTTCACGGTACAGAGGAAGGGTCAAACTAACACCAGGGTCATAAAACTACCCCTGGAAATGATCACAACTCCTACGAAAGCCTCTTCAATTATGTGTTCTAAGGGGGCGATATGTTTTTTAATGCGACCCAAGTGTTTCCGATGTCTTTTTCTTCTTCTTCATCTCTGCGGCATTACGTATATCCATCTCTCCTCCCGAAATTGTCCTCTCTTTTGGCCACTCCTCTTAACTCTTTTTACGGGAGCAGTGATTTGCGGGCTTTTTTTCATCGTTTCCTTTTCTTGGCCTTGAGCTGTTTCCTTAACCGTAAAAAAACATATCATTCATCAGTATTGACTCAGTGTTTTAGCTTTTTCGATATATTTGTTTCATGTAGACCTTAGGAGCATTACGTACAGTCGTGAGTATTGGGGGAATGTAACGAGTACGTGTGATCTGTGAGTACAACGATGTGATGTTTTTTGCTATTGCTTTATTTTTTCGTTGTTCATTTTATATTATTTTATGCTCGGAGGTATTTTTATGGCCGTTAGTGTCGAGTTACTTTTTATAACGAAATGTACTTTTATATATATCATACAGCATATTATTTTGTTTCGACATTATGTACGTATTTGTTTGCGTGATTAAATAACTTGACAACTATTTACAATGATATCTTTGTTTTGACTATGAACTCATATTGTAGTGTCGCTAATATGAAAACCGTTAACATGGTGATATTACTTTGTTTGGGTGATTAAATAACTTAACTATTTACAATGATATCTTTGTTTTGACTTTGAACTCGTATTGTAGTGTCGCTAATATGAAAGCCGTTAACATGGCGATATTACCTTATTCTGAGCCAACACTATATTCGTCGTTTGTGAATGGAAAAATAAACAGATAACGTATCGCTAGCCAGAAAACACGTTACACCCTATCGGTACCTTGTCAAAACCGGAAATGGGGTCCTTGAAGAAGCTCTGCGACGGCGTCTTGTGGTTGAACAGCTGCCACACCTGCCGATAGATGCCGTCCGTCGCCTCCTGCAAGGGAAAACACTTTGCTTGAGTGCACCACCAAACCTACTGGGGCTAAGACATCATCCGGGCACTTCGCTTACCCTGATGGATGGTGTGCATGTGTTTATTGGCTATATTCTTAAAAAAAGTTTGGCGCCCAAGCACACACATCTGACAAGGCTTTCGTAGGAGTTATGAGCATTTCCAGGAGTAGTTTAATGACCCTGGTGGTAATTTGACCCTTCTTCTGTACTATAAATCTAAAAAAAGACGAATTACCACCGATTTCTTTTTTGGCCTTTAGAAATTGTTGATGTGAGAAGCGGAAGCGTCTGAGAATATCGAATTTTGTGGGGGGAAGGGGGGGAGGGGGGGATGTTCTGACCTTGAAAAGAAACTCGATGGCGGTGTTGGAGACGACGCCGACGGTGAAGCCTTGGCGTGCGGCGCGTGGCAGGTCCTCAAGGCTGTCAATGGTGGGCTCGTAGGAGGGCGCCGCCAGCACCGCCGTCAGCGTCCCGGAGTACAACGCTGAAGGAGAAAGATGAGGATGATGATGATGATGATGAGGAGGAGGGGGGTTAAGGGCAGTACAGAAAGAGAACGAGGCTGAGTCATTGTGAAACCAAAAGCGGAACAAAAACTATAAAAATTAACTTGAAGGGCCAGAGAGCGAAATGAAAGTAGTTATGTTGATGGAATAGTGAAAATGAAGGAGAAGGAGGAGGAATAGGAGAATAATGGGTAGTACAAAAAGGTAACGAAACTGAGTCATTGTGAAACCGAGAACGAAAAAAAAAAAGATGAACTTGAAAATCGAGGAAGCGAAATAAAAAAAAAATAGTAAAGATGAAGAGGAAAGACGAACACGATAAGGAGTAGTGAAATTGAATAGTCACATAAGAGGAGGAGGAGGAGGAGGAGGAGGAGGAGAGAAAGAAGGCAATGAAAAGTTCTTCTGGAGGAGGATAAAGAGGAGGAGCAGGAGCAATACTGAAGGAGGCGAAGGATATTGTTAGATCATTCTGAAGGAGGAAGAGAAGTAGAAGAATATTTCTGGAGGAGGAGGAAGAAGTATGTGCTGGAGGAAATGGAGGGAGAAAAAACTTAGTCATTAATGAAGGAGGAGGAGGAGGAGGAGGAGGAGGAGGAGGAGGAATACAAAAGAACACAGAGGAAGAACAAACAACAGCACACCTGATGGTCCTTACGAGGCTGTTTGTGACAAGCTACACTAACTATCTAATCAAAGGTGGAAGATGAAGGACAGCAAAAAAATAAAAAAGGAGGAGAAAGAGGAAGAGGAAAAGGAGGAAGAGGAAGAAAACGAGTACATAGATCAACGAATTGGGGAGAGAGAGAAAGAGAGAGAGGTAACTACACGGCTGGGATTGAGGAAGAGAAGAGGGAGAGAAAGAAAGGAAGCGAAAAAGAGAACCGTGAGAGAGAGAGAGAGAGAGAGAGAGAGAGAGAGAGAGAGAGAGAGAGAGAGAGAGAGAACAAAGAAAAAATGAATACGGAATGGAGGGGAGAGAGAAGATTGGAGAAGAAGAAGGTTGTTTACTGGGAATGCGAACGAAGAAGAATGCACTACTGAAAGAGGAGGAGGAGGAGGAGGAGGAGGAGGAGGAGGAGGAAGACAAGGAAGAGAATTAGCGTTGAAAGAAGGGAGTCGTCGGAGAGGATCGGAAGAAGCAGCTCATCTCTCAAGTTGACTGAGATCGTAACTTTTTGTTGGTAAAGAAGATTTACAAAGATTCGACTCTCTCTCTCTCTCTCTCTCTCTCTCTCTCTCGATTGATTTTCATTTCCCTTTCATCCGCTCTACTCTTGTCCCTCTTCCTCTCTTTTCCAAAACACTTTATCTTCTTCAGTTTCCCCCTTTTCCTCTCTCCTATTTCCCCCCATGCCCATTTTCCCTTCTTCCTTAAAGGCGGCTTTACACCTGGCAATTCCTGGCCGGCAATACAGCCGCGACGATCTAGCGGCTAGACCACCTGGGTGCTCTCGGGAGCAAGTACGTTCACACGTGGGAGGAGCCGCCGGGAGCATCAAGACGTAAACTGCTATAGTAAATGCAAGGGCATGAATTCATCCCAGACACCCCAAAAGGCATATCTTAAAACTACAATGAGTTTGGTCCATCAGCCTAATATTGTAGAAATACTTTAAGTAAACGAGTTTTATCATAAGTAGTATTGATTGATTGATTGATTGTTTATTGTTGCATTTAACAGCAAAGGAGAAGGGAGGAACATGCCATCCCAACCCCCAGGCATTGCATAGTGTAATTATATAATACACGAAAAATTCGTTCCTTACCTCCTTCGATATCTCGCAAAGAGATAAACATTTCCCTCAATGTTGCTGCCACTTTCTGAAAAGTTGTTTTGCGCAGACTCTGCCTCTTGTAGAGCTTATCTTGTGGGTCCCACAACTGTCGATGCTGCCTCACTTCTAGCAATGCCACCTCGGCCTCCCGGCTCCAAATCTTGTTATTTGCATCTGTCATTTCTTGTTTTATTTTCGCCGACATGTTGTTTGCCCAGCCGCCAGTTGGCAATACAAGACGGACACGCTCAGCTGCAGAGAACTTGCCGCGAGAAGGGCTCCCAGACCCAGACCCAGACCAAAAATGCTGCCGGCAGCACGTCGCGGCTGTATTGCCGGCCAGGAATTGCCAGGTGTAAAGCCGCCTTCACTCTCCCCCTTCCCACTCTACTAACCATACACATAGAAACAAAAGAGGCACCACGCGAAGAACAGGATCCGATGCGGCACTTGCGACGTCTTGATTAGGTTCGTCTGCACCACCAGGTTCCGGAAGAGGTTGAACGCGTACTCGTGGGCGGGGCGGCGGCGGAAGGGCGGGGAGGCGTAGCTGCTCATGAGGATACCCAAGACAGCTGCCACGGGACCCACAGCCAGCGTTGCCAGGGCGATGCACAGCCACACCTGGGGACAGAAGGAAGCGATAAGGGGCTACACGCTGGAGGGCGATACTTTTTAACATTTCGGCGCCCGTTATCACATATTTAACAAGGCTTTCATAAGAGTTTGGGTCATTTCCTTGGGTAGTTTTGTGACCCTGGTAGTAGTTTGATCCTGCTTCTGTACTTTTTATCTAAGAAAACACTCATTAAAATCCGATTGATCTCCTTTTCGGCCCATATTTTCAAACCTTTAGGGGCTCACACCCACCCACATTTGATAAGGCTTTCGTAGAGGCTGTGTTGGCAGCGTTTCCATGGGTAGTTTTATGAGGCTTGTAATAGTTTGACAAGGCCTCTGCACCGTGAAAGTGAAAAAGCTCTCATGAGAACCCGACTAATTTCCTTTATGGCCTTTGGAAATTAGATAGAAGCAGGTAGTTTATTAGGAAGACGAACGAAGAAGAAAGCAGTAGCGGAGGAGGAGGAGGAGGAGGAGGAGGAGGAGGAGGGTTGAAGGTGGAAGAGGAAGTGAAGTAATGGTTTCGTTTCGTTATTTATTTGTTTATTTCTTATAGTTTGGTAATTTTTATGTTAACTGGTGATTGTGAAAGGTAACTATAATATTGTTTTTAGGTTTAAGGGTTGTGGTTTGCTATGTTTCAGTCACTATTTATCTTTATTTAACCGTTTTAGGTCGGTGAATTTGGTAAGTAGTTAAGTAGTTAAGTGATGATTGTGAAAGGTAACTATAATATTGTTTTTAGGTTTAAGGGTTGTGTTTTGCTATGTTTCAGTCACTATTTATCTTTATTTAACCGTTTTAGATCGCTGAATTTAGTAAGTAATGAATTAGAGGAGTATTTCAAATTTTCATTGACCTTCACTTTATTTTTTTCCATAATCTAGTCACGATTCGTCTTTATTTAGCGGTTTTATGTAATCTAATTTAGTAAGTAATGAATTAATGAATAAGGAGACTATTTGTGGTTTTTAGATACCTTGATTTTTTTCTCCGTCCATATTCGAGACGCTGAATTTTTTTCCCTCCTCGCTTTAAATGTGTCTAGATCCTTCAGCGGCATTAATTCAGCGTCTAAAGTTTGGACCACGTATTTTCCTTTCTTCAAAGCCCAAACTTTCGCCCACTCCTTGTTTAAACTGTAACAGATTCTTCAGCGATATTCATGCAATTCTTAAAGTTCGAGGCGAGTATTTTTACATATTTGATCACGCAACTTTTCTCTCCTCATTTAAAAAGGCCGAGAGATTATTACACTTTTCCTTGTCATCGCCTAAGGACAGATTGTTGCTCGAAGTTGTTAAGCGATGTCAAAACAATGTATTTTTCTTTTAAGTTCCGGCACATATTTCTTGTTTTAAAATATCGGGAATTGTTTTCATGCTTCATTCTTTCATCCCTTTCACTGGTAAACTCGGAATCAGCCTTCATTCGTCTGTAGAAGGTCACGTCGAAGGCAGGAGGAATCCTGCCTTCGACGTGACCTTCTTCAAGAGAGGAGTACCTATCAAGACACCTCTACACCCGAAATTGACCTCTTTAATGGCCACTCATCTGTACTTACTATATAGGCGCACAGATCTACACTCAATAGTCTTTTTGTCCTCATTTATTTTTGCCCTTTAGCTGCTTCGTTTACTGTAAAAAAAAAGGACTATCAAAGCATTTATTATCCCGGCTCTGGGGCACCGCACAACCTCCGCTTCCCTGACCTGGTATGTAAAGGGCGAGAAGATGGCGAATACCCTGCTGGTGAGTGCCGGGGCGGGGGACACCATGGTCGTGGCCTCCAGGTAGTAGGGCACCGTGAAGTCCACCACCGTCTCGCGGCTTCCTGGCGGTGCACGGAGCGGCGGTAGCGTCAGGTTGTGGAGGGTGGGAGAGGGAAAGGATTTTTAAGAATGAGGAAAACAGGATCCGTCTTGATGTCTGTATGTCATGACTTGTGGAGGGCGTTAGATTTGTGGGGTAAAGAAAATCGAGGAAGACTGAGTTCTGTTTTACTACATATATTGCGTGAAGGAAATTCTTTTGCAACATTACGTAAAGAAACCTGTGCTCCTTTTTGCTATATTTTGTGACGAAATCTACTACTTTCTGCTACAGTTCGTGAAGAAAAGTAAGAGTTTTAGCTACCGTAGATACCTTTGTCTTCTCCCCTTTCCTTTCTATCCTTCCCCTTCCCGTCACTTCCCATCCCATACCTTCACTTCCCTGGCCCTCCCCTACCCACTCGTCCCCATTCACAGCTCCCCCTCCCCCCACACCCCTCACAGCACGCTCACCTGAGATAGTAATTTCGCATATGGCCAGGTGCGCCTCCCTCCGCGCCACCTGTCCTATCATGCCCGACACGGTGCCGTCAGGGAGCGGCCCGCCCCACTGACCATCCGAGGGCGTCACCACCTGGAACCTGGGGCGGGAAACAGCTGAGCAAACCGCCCACACCACACACGAGATTTTCTTCTGCTTGTCTATTCTCTTTTGCTAATTATAAAGTTCTAAAAAAAAAGGAAAAAAAGTAATCTCTTCAGCAGACGAAAGATCAAGGAACCTCTCTCTCTCTCTCTCTCTCTCTCTCTCTCTCTCTCTCTCTCTCTCTCTCTCTCTCTCTCTCTCTCTCTCTCTCTCCTCCACCCCGCCATGACTCACGTAAAGTTCAGGTGCTGTGCGAGTGTCTGCATGATCCTCACGTCGATGCCGGAGTCCGCAGTGAGTACCCCGTCGCTCTCCGTCCTGAGGCCCACGAAGGGAAGGTTCTGGTTGGTGGTCATGATCAGCTGCCGCCCCGCCATGTCCCCGTACACGCGCATGAGGTCAGGGACGAACGGTTCGAGCACATGGATCTCAGTGTCGCCGGGGTTGTGTTCCCAGTAGGCGCCCAACACGAATCTTTAAGGCAAGGTTGTATTTTAAAGAAGATGGCAGGTGTGTTCAAGGTCAGAGGAGAGTGTGCGTGTGTGTTTTCGTGCGACCTAAGAAGCGATACAAAGCGGAACAGGTCAAAAGAGGAACAAGGAGAAGAAGAAGCAGGTATTTGAGCATCACAAGTATATATAAGCATGTTTTATAGTTTTTCGTCGTCATTGTTGCCTTTACTTAATCTAATCTCTTCCAAATATAGAACGAGTCTCACAAGACTTCCGGGAAAGACGACGCCAAACTTATATGATACACAGAGGCAGGATAATGAAAATAAAACTATAACAGCCGGAAAGTTCTGAAGATGTGAAGTCCATGAACGCTTCCTGGCTAATGGAAAGCGAAAATAAACTAAGAATAAACTCCAAAAATATATGCTAAGAAGATAATAAACTGAAACTGGGCGCGAATGTAACGAGGATTTTATTGCCCATGAACAAATGAATTAACAGACTGCACAAAATACAATAAACAATAACTTAGGTGAGATAGAAACAAGAAAAGAAGTAAAATGTAAAAAAAATAACTTCGACTCAACAGAAACAAGAAAAATATATATAAAAGTAAAAAACAAACAAAAAAACTTAATGATAGCTAAGGAAAAGAAAAAGATTAAAAGTAGAAAAAAACCTTGACATGATAAAAACAAGAAAGAGAAAATTTATATGTTTGTGAATACGCCAGAGCACCTGTTCCTCGTTACCTGTCGGGGCAGCACAGGTGTGGAGGCTCACCTGGGTTGTCCTCGGCGGTCCACCTTGCTCACCAACAAGTCGTATTTGGAGACTGACCTCCGCACCGCCATCACCACCTGCGGGACGACCAGTAGTAGTAGTAGTAGAAGTAGTAGTAGTAGTAGTAGTAGTAGTAGTAGCAGTAGAAGTAGTAGTAGTAGTAGTAGTAGTAGTAGTAGTAGTAGTGGTAATGGTAGTAGTAGTAGTAGTAGTAGTAGTAGTAGTAGTAGTAATAGTAGTAGTAGTAGTGGTATTATTATTATTATTATTATTATTATTATTATTAGTCGTAGTAGTAGTAGTAGTAGTAGTAGTAGTAGTAAAAATGACAACAACAACAACAAAAACAATATTCACGCGCTAACACCATGTGCGATTGTATTTTATTTTTCAGGATTTCCACAATTTCAATATTTCGCCATGGGAGTATCAAGACTTCGACAAAGCTGGGAGACTTTTGCTTGTGTCGCCTCTATTTTTATTTTTTTTCAGGAAGGCAACGAATATTTTTCCCTTCCCCTTGCATTTATTCATATTTTTTTCTTTTAGCCTTTCGCCTCGTTTCCACCTGTTGCACGCACACAAAAAAACGGCAAGGTATCGCAAACACACCTGACTCCCTTCCCGTAGAACTCCCTCTAGCGGCCGTGACGTGTCCTCGGCGGTCACCAGCATCCACCACACACCCGCGGACTCCAAGTTGCGATCCCGAACCTGGTGGGTCATGAGACGTAGGTATAAGTATGGTTATATTTCTTCATTACTATCTAACGTCAACTTCATCAATGCTCCCTCCCTTCCCCCATCCCATAATCCTTCCCATAAACATAGTAGTAGTAGTAGTTCCCATTATCTACAAACATCTTGAACTGAGGACCTGGTGAGGAGACACTGGTAAGCACGGCCATCTATTATCTTCATAAACATCAACGTCAATTTCATCAGTGAGCCCCGCCTTCCTCCCTTCCTAATTTCTGGCTAATCCATAAACAATCTGCACACATCTCAAATAGGTGTTACATATGATTGATGGATGCTAGGAAAGGTTAATTCATATTAGTTGGTGCTGTTTTGCTATGGACGTGGCTGGTTTTGAAGTTAAAGTAATGAGTGTAATTAGATCGGTATTATCAGCCGCTTCCGCCTCCCATGTCAACTATTTTCAAAGGCCGAAGAGGAGATCAGTCGGGTTCTAATGAGTGTTTTGTAGGCTCGTGGCACAAGAGAATGATTAAACGACCAGAAGGGTTATGAAACTACCTCTGTAACTGTCCCAAACTCCTACGAAAGCCTTGTCGAATGCGCGTGCTTGAGCTCTGAAATGCTTAAGAATCCGGCCCTAAGTATTTTGCAGTCCCCCTTGAAAAACAGCAGAAAATATTGTTTAGTTATACCTGTAATTGAATCTACCGTTTTCTTTTACACAGTGCAGACAACAATTTGCTCTTTTTTATTTATATTTTATCTTCGGCACGTGTTCTCCTACACATCAGATGAGAGGAAATGGATTGAGAGTAATGCAATCATGACTCTCGTTCGTCCTCTAATTTTCTTTTACTCGATGAGGAATTACGCCAATTTTCCAATTAACTTCAAATTTACCGTCACTCACTCAGCATTCGGAGAACACGCGACGAAATAATAATAAAACAAAACGAAAAAAACTCTTACTCACGTAGAAAACAGAATTCTACACCTACTTCGCATTTATTTAGTCACCCCTTTCAACTTGCAGAAAACTTTTTACTCGTATGACCCTTGGATATATCTTTCAAATTGAGGCGGAAAACACAATTCTATAGCCTCAGATGTGTAGAATAATCTTACTCTTGTGACCTCTAAATGTTTTTCAAGAGAACGCGAAAAACACAATTTTAAGTACACTCGTTTAAAATATTTAGTCACCCTGTACAACTTGCGGAAAACTCTCTAATACCTTTTAAATATCTTCCAATTAACGGTAAAAACACAATTCTACACCTAATACACATATATTTAGTAACCAAGACCAACTCCTACTCGCATGGCCTTTAAATACCTTTCAAATGACACGGAAAACACAATAAATCAACACTTCCTTCAAACCTATTTAGTAACCCCATTCAAACAGCAGGCAACCCACATAGGAAAAGACGTTGAAGGCATTAGTTGGCGAGCACAGGAGGAGGATACATGTGGCGGGTGGCGGGGACGAAGAGCGGGTCTTTAGCACCTCCCCCAGGGTCATGAGGTAGTCCCCGTGGCACCCCAACACCCACAGGGAACCCCAGTCCTTCTGCAGTGACCCCAGGAGTGCCTCGGAGCCTGACGTAGAGGGAGAGAGAGAGGAAAGGATCGATCGTTACTGGTGGTTCAAGGTGAGAGGATATTTGTTTATTTTGGTTGTTTGGTTGTTAGGAGAGTTTATTGGGTTAGGATTAAAGGAAGTGGAATTAAGGAAGGAAAGCAAGGAATGAAATGCGTAAAATAAGGGGAGTTAGAGGAAATGGAAGGGAAAGAAAAGGAAGTGAGATGACGTGAAAGGAATAGAAGTGAAGTGAAAAGTTAGTTAATTGGTTGTTTGAGAGTAGGCTATACCGTTAAGTTATTTTGGTTGTTAGGGAGTATACCGTTAATTTGAGTGTTCATATATCAATAATTTCCTCGTTACATAATTTTAAGGTGACCGTTAAATTTAGTTATTGTTTGGTCAGTCAAGTGGTTCAAGATAAGTTTTCTTTGAGTTGTTTGGTCGTTAAGGAGTATATTGTTATATTGAGATGCATTGATGTGTATAATCCTCGTTGCATCATTCCAAGGCGATTCTTATTTAGACTGAGTTTTGGTTTTAAGAGAATCGTCAATGGTGGTGGTTCATTGCGACACGGTTTGATCGTTAAGGAGTATATTGTTATTTTGAGACGCTTTGGTGTATGTATAAATAATCCTTGTTGCATCATTTCAAGGTGATTCTCATTTAGACTTAGTTGTGGTTTGGTTGTAAAAGACTCGTCGGTATTGGTTTCAGGGTGTCTTTCTTTTAAGTTTGGTTGTTTGGTTGTAGAAAGACTCGTCAATACTGGTTTCATGGTTGTTTGGTAGTTAGGGAGTATACTGTTGTTTTAAGAGGCTGTGATATGTAATTGTTTCTCATTGCTTCATTATTTCGAGGTGAGTCATTCATATCTTGTTTCGTTCTAGAGGGAGTAGGCTATGGGTGTTATTTTTTAGGGCATATACATAATCCTCGTTACATCATTATTAGAGTTTGTATTAGTTTATTATAGTTTTTATCACCTTTATTTCTGGTGTTTATTTTGGCATTATTGTTGGGTTTATTCCATTTTTCAAGTGTGGAGTTGTTTTTTATTAGGCTATTTCCACGTTATCATTAATTGCTGAATTGCTTTAACTGCTTTCCCGCGATTCATTTTATTATTATTTTATTTTTGTTTTATTTAATTATTTTTGTGTTTTATTATTTTTTGTATTGTATTAGGCTATTTCCACTTTATCATTTATTGCTGGATTGCTTTAACTGCTTTCCCGCGATTTATTTTATCATTATTTTACTAATTTTTATTTGTTTTATTATTTCTTTATCACCCCCATATTGTTATTTCTGCAAGAGTGTTTTAACTGCTTCCCATTTTGTTATTTTGTTATTACTTGGGTACTATTTTTATTATGTCCATTACCGCCATGTTGTTATTAATGCCAGATTGTTTTAACAGCTTGTCCCGTCAAAAAATAGTATATATATTGTTTTATTTTACGATTTCGTCGGCGGCCCGTTGTTGATATGAGGCTATGGCTGTGTTGACGCGTTTTCCCATGAATTTCCCGACTCGTCCAGCAATTTTTTTTTTTCCACGAGTATTTGCGTTTCATCTGTTCGCATATTTTCCCTGACATTGACATTGTATTTGACTTGCCATGAATGAGTTTGGACGCGCTCGGGACATTAGGCAAAGTTGATTTAATACTGATTTTTTTTTATATATAGTGGTAGTTAGAATAAAATGCATGTCGTGTTGCCTGCCTACTGAAATTAACGGACATTACTACGCAGAAGTGATTGTGAATGAAAGGGAAGAGTGAATAAAAACGAGAATGGACATAGAAATGGTGATGGTAATATTAGACAAACAATTTAATACACTTTTTATTTTATTTTTTAGTTATAGAGGATGATTAGATTAGAAAAAAAGTGCATATCGTGTTGCATATTGAAATTAACGAACATAATACTCATGAAAGACTAAGTGTAATGGAAAATTAGATTAAAACGAGAATGGGAATTGTAATGATGATGGTAACATTAGGGTAGGCGGTGGCCGAACTGGTAGCGTACTGGGCCCACATTCACCGCGTGATGATTGGACGGTTCGGGTTCGACGCTACCACTTGGATTTTCTTTCAGTCGCCGCTGAGTGGCTTAAAAGCACGCTGCTGCTGTCCCCTTCCCATCCCATATCATCCCGGACTCTGCCCTCCAAGAAATCGAACAAGCGAGAGGGCAGCAGTGAGGGGGAGCCATGCGCGATGGCGCTACTATAAACACACGCCTGCACCACAACGGGCGCCCCAGAGAAGGCTGGGCCCCCCCTGAAAGGGCCCCCACCCAGATCAGGACCACCAGGGGAGATGCAACAGGCAAAACAAAAAAACGCGAAAAAAAAAAAAGTTAATACGATTTTATCTGATTTTCTTTTTAGTTATAGATGATAATTAAACTAGAAATAAGTGGAAGTCGTGTCGCTTATGGAAATATTAACAATCTTTACAACGCTTGAAAGATTGTGAATGTAAAGGAAATGATAATGATGAGGGAGCCAAACTTGATATACACTTTATTCAGATTATATTTTAGTTTTAGCCTTAGAAGATGGTTAAATTAGAAGTGCATGCATGTCGTGTAGCCTAGCCTATTAAAATCAACGAATATTTTTGCTCTTGAAAGATTGTGAATTTGTCAAGGAAAGTTGAATGAAAAAAAAGAGGATAGGAATAACAATAACGATGATAAAGATGAAAATAATAGCCAGAACAGCCTTGAATGAAAAACGAGGATAGGAAAAACAATAACGCTGACAAAGATGAAAATAATAGCCAGAACAGCCTTGAATGAAAAACGACGATAGAAAAAACAATAACGCTGATAAAGATGAAAATAATAGCCTGAACAACCTGGAATGAAAAACGAGGATAGGAAAAACAATAGCGCTGATAAAGATGAAAATAATAGTAAGAACAGCCTATCTAGATATTTTCCCGTAGACACCAATAGTACATTTAAACAAACAAACAAACCAAAAATATTAAGTGTTCCTCGCTTTCATATTCTTCACTTCTGCGATATTCTTACTCGCAGTGAAAGGAAGTACTGGATAAGCAGGAAGGAGAGAGAGAGAGAGGCAGGTTGGGAATTATACAGAGAGAATGTGAGAAATATTTTACTCAGACGGTTCAGCGGCATGAGGATTCTTTTCATATAATAATTTCCCGTGAAGAGAGAGAGAGAGAGAGAGAGAGAGAGGGTGGGTAGGTAGGTGGGTGGAGGGGAGTAAAATGTAGGGAAGGGAGAGGAAATGAAGGAAAGCAAGCGAGGAATAAGGTGTGAAAAGTAAGAAAAGTTTGAAGAGAAGAGAAGGGAAGTGAAGAGAGAGAAAACTGGCACTAATTCACTAGGCACGTTCGTTCCATCACCATTTTTGCGAGGAATTTTTTGCACTAATGAGGAAAATGAGGCGTACCTTGCATGGTGTGGTCGAGGAGGAGGAGGAGGCCCGGAGGAGAAGACGACGGAGGTGGAGGAGTCGGTGGAGGAGGAGGAGGAGACACTTTGTTCGACACCCAGGAGATGAGGGCCGCCAGGGACTCGTCTATCTCACTGAAACACTCGACCATAATCACTTTCCACTTCATGTATTGACTTAATTGTCCTCCCCGCGTGTGTGTGTGTGTGTGTGTGTGTGTGTGTGTGTGTGTGTGTGTGTGATCCATCCATTTCTTTTTCTCCGCATCTCTACCCGTATTTTTCTCGATAACTTGTGTGAGTCATTTTTTTCTTCTGTAACTCTGACGGCGGGCGAGAGAACAAAAGCAAAGAATCAAAGGAAAAGAAGGAAAGCGGAAGAAAAAGAAGAAAAATGGCCTTACCTGTAGTTGTGACCGGAAGAGTGAACGAGGCGGGAATGGCTTGTCCTCAAACTCCTCTTGCTCCTCACACGCGAATGGGCAGCGGTGTGGGAGGACAGGGGTAGGGTATGGGTGAAGGGGGGGAATACATGTAGCAGGGAAACAGGTGTGTGGGTCGTAGGTTGAGGCGTGGGAGTGCCCAGGTGCGCATCAAAGACAGGTATTTTCAAAGGTACACGAGAGGACAGTTGTGAGACAGATGTGTGGGACGAGGATAAGGAAGACACGTGTAGGTTGGAATCACGTGTAGGAAAGGACAGTTGTAAAGGTAAGGCAGGTGTGGTTGAGGATGTTGGGTAAGGTGTGGAGGCATGTGTGTGTGGGGGAACCAGATCAGGTGTGTGAGAGGGCAGGTGTGAGGGATGAGACGAGACAGGTATGTGGTGTGACAAGCCTTGCTGTAGGGCGGCGAGGACTACTGGAACCCAAGCTGTGGAGGGAAGGGAAGTGAACGAAAGGACAAAGAAATGAAGGAAAGGGAAGGGAAGAGAAAGAAAGGGAAAGAAGTTACAGAAAAGATATTGAAAGGAAAGGAAAGGAAAATGAATGGGATATAAAGGAAATAGAAGTGAAATTTAGGAGAAGTAAAGGAAAGGGAAAGAAAAGGGAGGAAGGGGAAGAAAGATAAGGGAATGGAGAGGAAGCAAAGTGAAGGGGAGTGAAGTGAAGGCAAGCGAGGTATGGGAAGTTTGAAGAAAGAGAAGGAGGTGAAATGAAGCGAAAGGAAGCGAAGTGAAGTGAAGGAAAGCGAGGGATAGGATATGAAAAGCAAGCGAAATTAGAAGAACGATAAGGGAAGTGAATTGAGGGCATGTGAAGTGAATAAGAGGAAGTGAAGTGAGGAAAAGTTAAGTGAAGGGGACAGAAGCGAACACGAAAGAAAGAAAGAGAAGGAGGTGAAGTGAAGGAAAGCGAGGGATGGGATGTGAAAAGCAAGCGAAATTAGAAGAACGGGAAGTGAAAGGAAGTGAAGTGAGGGCATGTGAAGTGAATAAGAGGAAGTTAAGTTAAGTGAAGGGAACAGAAGTGAACAGGAAAGAAAAAGGAGGTGAAGTGAAGGAAAGCGAGGGATAGGATATGAAAAGCAAGCGAAATTAGAAGAGCGGGAAGGGAAAGGAAGTGAAGTGAGGGCATGTGAAGTGAATAAGAGGAAGTTAACTGAAGGGAACAGAAGTGAACAGGGAAGAAAAAGGAGGTAAAGTGAAGGAAAGCGAGGGATGGGATGTGAGAAGCAAGCGAAATTAGAAGAACGGGAAGGGAAAGGAAGTGAAGTGAGGGCATGTGAAGTGAATAAGAGGAAGTGAAGTGAAGGGAACAGAAGTGAACACGAAAGAAGGAAAGAGAAGGAGGTGAAGTGAAGGAAAGCGAGGGATGGGATGTGAAAAGCAAGCGAAATTAGAAGAACAGGAAGTGAAGTGAAGTGAGGGCATGTGAAGTGAATAAGAGGAAGTGAAGTGAAGTGAGGAAAAGTGAAGTGAAGGGGACAGAAGCGAACACGAGTCACACACAGCACTCTCATTCCCGTCCACTCATACTTCAGAAGAGCATTAATTTTTCCCCCCAAGGCTTCAATAACCTTCGTCGGCTTTAACTTTTGTCTCCAACTCACCTGCGTCGCCATCCCAACGCCACCTGCAACCCAACTTTCTCACCTCTCATTACCTGAAAGTGACCTTAACTAAAGTCCCGCACACACCATCTCCTACGTGACCCTCCTAGTTTCTATGCCAACGACTGTAGCACAAAGATCTCTAACTTTTATGGTGCCCAGGGCTTGTTAGGTACAGTTTGTAACTACCATTCTATTACGCCTCCGTGGTCTAGTGGTTAGCGTGCCTATGTAGTTACG
Organism: Eriocheir sinensis; assembly: GCF_024679095.1. NCBI lineage: Eukaryota > Metazoa > Arthropoda > Malacostraca > Decapoda > Varunidae > Eriocheir > Eriocheir sinensis. The sequence continues at coordinate 16,331,521 of NC_066521.1, forward strand.
AATACGCGTGCAGCTCACCCAGTTGTTCATTCTCCCTTCCTCCCTTTTCTCGGGCTGATTGATCAATTGGTACCTGGGGAAACCTGGGGAAGGTAAATTGTGGTAACCCGGATGTCACACTGGCCCTGCGTCCCGGGGTAATGGGTCCTTCTCACCACAGGCTCAAGGGCTAATGTTACGGAGAGGAACACCACGGCCACGCGCAGCTATTGCCTATGCCACCACCATCATACCACCTTACCTATTCCATTCAGAGCTCACCGGGAAAAGAAATATACTGCTGGAAGATTGAATAATTAAGAGGAAGAGAAGAGAGACAGAAAAGAAGTATAAAGAGATTAAGAGGAAGAGAAGAAAGATAGAGAAAAGAAGTATAAGGAGGAAGAGAAAAAAAAAGAAAAGATTAAAGAGGAAGTATTCAGATGTAAATTCATAACCAGGCAACAGTTCGATGATATATTATCCTCCAACTCAGTATTAGTTTTTTATTCCATTAATATTAATAAGGAAGCATTGGAACGGTGGTCACGAATTGCCGGAAATATCTAAAACCAACCAACCAACACAGCTGTTATCTATCTCATCTATCTACTCGAACGGTCTTAATCGAGTGGAGGTTCAGGTGATCATTGGAACGGTGGTCACGAATTGTCGGAAATATCTAAAACCAACCAACACAGCTGTTATCTATCTCATCTATCTACTCGAACGGTCTTAATCGAGTGGAGGTTCAGGTGATCATTGGAACGGTGGTCACGAATTGTCGGAAATATCTAAAACCAACCAACACAGCTGTTATCTATCTTCTCTATCTACTCGAACGGTCTTAATCGAGTGGAGGTTCAGGTGATCATTCTCCGCGCTGCAGGTTAATTGCCTAACTCCTGTTCCCGCTACTTACAGGCAAAGCAGAGCAGGCCGCCGCGTCCCGCCATGCACACAGCCCCTGAAAACAGAGACAAAGAGGGTTAATTGATATCATTCTCAGGGGTGGAAGAGTTAGTATCCATCCACACACGACCTGCCTGCTTACCTATATACCTACCTACCTACCTACCTACCTATACCTATTTTCTCTCCTACCTACCGACCTTTCTTGCTACCTCTCCAATTTCCTTCCTACCCACCCATTTTTTCTTTCCGCCTATCCACTTTTGTTTCTACCTATCCATCTTTGTTCTAATTTCCATCCACCCACTCCACATTCACTCCACTCCCTTCCACTTCACTTCATCTCTTCCACATACTCACAGCTCCCTCCACTTTCGTTTCTACCTATCCATCTTTGTTCTAATTTCCATCCACCCACTCCACATTCACTCCACTCCCTTCCACTTCACTTTATCTCTTCTACATACTCACAATACCTTCCACTTTCGTTTCTACCTTTTCCATCTTTGTTCTAATTTCTATCCACCCACTCCACATTCACTCCACTCCCTTCCACTACACTTCATCTTTTCCACATACTCACAGCACCTAAGACCAAAGGCAAATAAGGGTAGTGGATATTCTCAGAGTGGAGGAATCAATATCCACACACGTTTGTTCCTGTCCTCACTCCACATTCACTCCACTCCATTCCACTTCACCTCTTCCACATACAGCACCTAAGACCAAAGACAAAATTAAGGGTAGTTGATATTCTAAGGGTGGAGGAGTCTCTATCCACACACGACCCGTCCACTTTTCTTCCTCCTTTTCCTTCCTTCCATCCTTCCGTCTCACTAATCATCCACTTTTTTTTTCATTATTATTTTTTTTTTTTTTTTTGCCCTTGAACTGTTTCCTCTACTGTAAAAAAAAAAAACGAGGGCTCAGTCATCCACCTTTAGTCTTGCTGCTATTCCACATTCAGTTCCGCTCCACTTCACTCCACATTACCATTTTCCCGTCTCATCTTCCACCTCATCTCATCTCTTCCACATTCATCTAAACACACAAGGGTCAATATCTCTTTACCCTCACTCCTGTTGCCACTTCACTCCACATTGTTTTCCTTCCGCTCCACCACATCGTTCTCCGTTTTAGTTAGACCCTTCCATCCTTCCACCTCTGTCACATTCCACCGCATCTCTTCCACATTCTCCTAAACACAGAGAGGTCAATTCGTCTCTCTTTTCACTTCTGTTGCCACTCTTTCCACTCCACATCCTCCACCTTCCACTCCATCACACCTTTGTCCGTTTTAATTAGAACATTCCATCCTCCGTCTGTCCCCCTTGCAATATAGACGCCCCAAACTCTCTCTTTCATAACCTGTTTACGACTGAGAAATGATGAAGAAAAACGATAGAAAAAGTGACGACGAGTGAGGAGGAGGAGGAGGAGGAGGGGAACCTAATAAGAAAAAAAAAAACATACGAAAGAAGAAAAAATCCGTCGCTCTTGTTTTTTTTCTTGAATGGAGCACAAAAGAAAGAAGAAAAAGCGCCGCCCATTGAACGAGAGGGAGGAATAGTCCTTATTATCTGCCCCTTTGAAGCAGCTGGAGACCTTTTGGAGAGAGAGAGAGAGAGAGAGAGAGAGAGAGAGAGAGAGAGAGAGAGAGAGAGAGAGAGAGAGAGAACGCCAATCTACTATTAATTCTCACGGAGTTCATACCTGTTGCCGTGCGTACCCCGAAGCGCTCAGGTGTGTGTCCTCAGGTGGGGGGGAGGGGAGGGTTACGGGAATGGAGTAATTTTCTGTGACGTGCAATTATGTCGCTATCTCAACATGTTAGGATTTAAGTTTGATGGGTTATTAAGAACTTGTTATTGACGCCTCTATCCCTTCCGGCTCAACCCAATGGCTTGTTTCTCTCTGTCTATCTGTCTTTGTTGCGGAGGAGTAATGTGTGTGTGTGTGTGTGTGTGTGTGTGTGTGTGTGTGTGTGTGTAGCTTCTACACACTCACTCACTCACACACACACACACACACACACACACACACACACACACACATACAAACACACCAACTCAAAGGGGGACAAATTACCTGACTCCAATCACGTACACGCACACACGCACACATGCACTAACCTGTTTGTCGCTTGCAAGTTGAATTCCCACTGACAGGTAAATTTGCTCGGAGGGAAACGCCACTGGATGTATAATTTTGGTCGCGATTAATGAGGCCGTAATTTCACGTTTTACACACTGGCGAACTCTTTGTCTTCTCGCCCACTTGTGACAGTCGCGCGAACCGTTGCTTAATAACTTGCTAATAATCACCGGTGGCATGTTTTTGTCAGTGGGAGGAATGTTTGATATTAAGTGGGGACCTCGCCGCTGCACTTGTCATTATGTTTCGTGTGTGTGTGTGTGTGTGTGTGTGTGTGTGTGTGTGTGTGTGTGTGTGTGTGTGTGTGTGTGTGTTGCTACTCGTTATTGGTGTTGTCATTAAGAGAGGTTATTTAAGTGCTCTTTGTTAGAATGAGGAGGAGGAATATTTTGTATGTTATGATGGAGAGTGATTCGCTTGCTTGCTTGCTTGTGCTATGGTTCAATATACTTTGCTTCGAGTGTGTGTGTGTAGAGGGGGGTTAAGAGAGAGAGAGAGAGAGAGAGAGAGAGAGAGAGAGAGAGAGAGAGAGAGAGAGAGAGCACAGAACGCAAGAAAAAAAAGGGAATTAAACAAAAGAAAACAATAAAAAAAACATGATGGTCATAAAAAAAAAAAAATCACATCAGAAATGGACACACACACACACACACACACACACACACACACACACACACACACACACACACACACACACACACACACACTAAATAGAGAACGCCATAACAAAACAAACCGTTATAACTCAACCCCACCACAAAATACGAACACACGCACACTCAAACTCACACACACAATCATAAACACACAGTCACAAACACAGAACAAACGGAACTAAACGAGAACGAGAAACGAGCCCGTCGCGAAAGGCAGCATAAGGCAAAAGGATTAAAACTCGACTCCCGTCCACACTCGCATTCCGATAACATTCCACTCAGTATTTCCCCGCAACGTAAGGAGCTCAGGGCCTCTTGGGAAGCGTTGAGAGAAAGCTCTTCCCGCTTTAAATCCTCAAGCGTTCCTCTTCCTCTCTCTCACTCTGTCTCTCTGTCTCCTCGTCCTTCTGTCTGTCCGTCTCTCCTGGTCTTGGCCTTTCTCTCTCTGTCTCTCTCTCTCTCTTACTGGAGCGATGAGATAAGGGCTCAGAAGGTCGAAGCATTTGAGAATGGAGATATGAAACCGGAGAATAATAGTGGACGAGGAGGAAGAAGAAAAAGTGGACGAGAAGGAGAAGAAAGAGGAAGGCTAAGAAAGAGGAACAATGAACGAAGGAAAGAGAATAAGGAAAGCAAATGAGAACTCGATGTAGAATGTAGAAGATAAATGAAAGGAAGATACAAAAGAGGGAGGAGGAGGTTGCTGCAAAGACTAAGAAAGAGGAACAAGAAAGAAGGAAAGAGAAGAAAGACAACAAATGAGAACTGGATGTGGAACGTAGACGATAAATGAAAAGAAGAAACAAATGAAGGAGAGATTCGAAACTGCAGGATAATTATCAAGAGGAAAGAAGGTTTAAAGAGGATAAGGAAACAGAAGGAAGGAAGAAGGAAGAGTAGGAATAATCGAGCGGGGAATAACGTAGACAAATAGAAGTGAAATGTGAAATAGGAAGATTGAAAACAGGAGAATAATTGCACCGGAAGAAGAAAAGATGGAAGAAGGAGGAGGAGGAGGAAGAGAAGCTGGAAAATATGATGTAAACGAACAGACGGGAAAAAAACACGTTAGGAAAGAGGAGGAAAACTGAAGGATAATTGCAGAGGAAGGAAGAAAAAGATGAAGGAGGAGGAGAAACAGGAGGAGGAGAAGGAGGAAGAAGAGGTGAAGGAGGAGGAGGAGGAGGAGGAGGAGGAGGTAAGATGTAGAAGGATATACGAGAAGAAGTTGTAAGGATGAGATAAAGGAGGAACAGGAGAAGGAGAGAGGGGGAAGGAACAGGAACAGGAAAATGACAGAAGAGGAGGAGGAGAAGGAGGAAGAGGAGGTGAAGGAGGAGGAGGAGGAGGAGGTGGTAAGATGTAGAAGGATATACGAGAAGAAGTTGTAAGGATGAGATAAAGGGGGGACAGGAGGAGGAGGAGGAGGAGTAAGGATCAGGAGCAGAAGAAAGAGGAGGAGGAGGAGGACGAAGAAGAAGAATAAAAGCCAGCGTAAAGAAAAATGCGAGTGGAGATGAAAGAGCCGACAGCGGAGGCGGAAGAAAATATATAATAGATTAGTGGACGGCGAAGGAAAACTGGAAAAAAAGTGAAATAAAATCCTGTAAGTAAACAAAGGAAAGAAAATAAGATGAGACGCTGTTGAACCTGAAAAAGTAAATAGTAATAAGGAAAACTATAAAAGAATGTGAAATAAAAACTGTAGCTAATCAGAGAAGAGAAAAAAAGAGGAGACGCCGATGAACCTCCCCCCCAAAAAAAGAAAAAAAGAAAAAGGTGACAGTTTGAAATAGAAAGATAAAGATAAGTAAGATAAAGTAAGATAAGAAGATAAATAATAAAAAAAATGTAGCTAAATATAGAAGAGAAAAAAAGGAGACGCTGACGAACCTCCCAAAAAATAAAAAAATAAATAAAAAAGTGAAAGATAAATAAGATAAAATAAGATAAAAATATATAAAAAAAATGTAGCTAAAAAAAAAAAAAAGAGAAAGACGCTGATGACCCCCCCAAAAAATAAAATAAACAAAGAAATGACAGAGTTTAAAATAGAAACAAATAAACAATAATGATAATAAAAATAATAAACAATACTAAATAAATGAGTAAAAAAAACGAAAATACAAAATTGGAGACGTTAATAAGCCCCCCAAAAATAAAATAAAAGATAAGAAAAGTGAGTTTAGAAAGAGAAAAAAATAACGTAACCAACAAACCTAACAATAAAAATAATAATAATAATAAATAATAATAGTAATAACAGCAAGAGTAATGACTGTTTAAACTTACCTATGTTGAGAGGAGAGCAAGAAACCAAACACCGACCTCAAACTCACTTACCCATGTTGAGAGCAAGAAACCAAACAACGACCTCAAACTCACTTACCCATGTTGAGAGGAAGAAACCAAACAACGACCTCAAACTCACTTACCCATGTTGAGAGCAAGAAACCAAACAACGACCTCAAACTCACTTACCCATGTTGAGAGGAAGAAACCAAACACCGGCCTCAAACTCACTTACCCATGTTGAGAGCAAGAAACCAAACACCGACCTCAAACTCACTTACCCATGTTGAGAGCAAGAAACCAAACACCGGCCTCAAACTCACTTACCCATGTTGAGAGCAAGAAACCAAACACCGACCTCAAACTCACTTACCCATGTTGAGAGCAAGAAACCAAACACCGACCTCAAACTCACTTACCCATGTTGAGTGCAAGAAACCAAACAACGACCTCAAGCTCACTTACCCATGTTGAGAGGAAGGACAAACGGAAGGAAGACCGTCGACTTCGTTCCTCCTTCAGCAGACAGCCGCCGACATCTGAATCCCTTTTCTTTCTGCTCTTGCTCGACAGACACTCACGGATGACAAATGGCAACCTAACTTGATTGCTCTTCCTCTCCCCTCCCTCCTTTCCTCTCCCCTCCCTTCCTTTCGTCTCCCCTCGTCTTCCTCTCTTTCACCTCTCTCTCTCTCTCCCTTCCTCTCTTTCTTTCTCTCGCTTCCCTTCCCTCCCTCCCTCCCCTTCTCTGTGTCTATCCTCTTTCACTCGCCACCTTTCTCTCCCCTTCCTCTCTCTCTCTCTCTCTCTCTCTCTCTCTCTCTCTCTCTCTCTCTCTCTCTCTTCTCTTCTCTTCCCTCTTATCTTCCCTTTTCTCTTTTTCTTTTCAATTTTTCTTTTATTTTCCTTTCCTTTCTTTTCTTTTTTATTCTCTCTCTCTCTCTCTCTCTCTCTCTCTCTCTCTCTCTCTCTCTCTCTCTCTCTCTCTCTCTAACATACCCTTCCCTTTCCCTTTCATCTCCCCATTCACCATTCTCCCCTTCCCCTCTCCTCTTCCTCTCTTCTCTTTCTTCCGTCCCTCTGTGCACCGGCCCCCCCCCCCCCCTCTTCACCTATGGCGTTAAAGCTGTGTCTACCTCTATTTTTATGGGCTTGTAATGACTGTCCACTATTCGTCGTCGTTGAATAAATCATCCCCCTAACGAAAGAACACGAGTGAGTCTTTATTCAGAGGAAGGGAGAGGGGAGCGAAAGAGAGAGAGAAAGAGAGAAGGTCAGGTAGAAAACGCGTGAAAGACTGAAGCAAGGGGATAAGGAGGCGAAAGTTAAGGTAGGGAAGCAAGGGATAAAGGAAGGAGAAAAGTTTAAAATGGAAAAGGAAAGAAGGAAATTTGAAGGAAGAGGAGGGAAGTAGGAAGGGGAGGGAAGGAGAGAAGATGGATGGGACGGATTGAAAGAGGGTGAGAAGTTAGGATGGGGGATAGAAGGGAAATGGGAAGGGAGGGAAGGGAGGAAATTGGAGAGAGAAAAGTTGGAAGTGAGGAAAGGAGGGAGGAGGGGAAGGAGGGAGGGGGTTAGAACGGAGGGAAGGAAGGAAGGAAGGAAGGAGCGAGAGGAGAGGAACGAAGCAAGTGTGTGTGTGTGTGTGTGTGTGTGTGTGTGTGTGTGTGTGTGTGTATTTGACAGGAGCCATCAATATTAGCTCTAAACCTGATGGCTCTCGCATGTTACAGGTTCATTGAGAGATAGACAGATAAGTAGATAATCAAACAGACAGACAGATAGACAGACAGATAGGGAGAGAAGATAGATAGACAGACAGACAGATAGAAAGACAGACGGACAAAGAAATATGGTGACAGATAAACCGATAGACTGTCAGATGGATTGATAAAACATTCTATCAGACGACATCCAGATAGAGACAGACAGACAGACACAAAGAAAGACAAAAATATAGACGAAGAGGTTAACAGACTGACAGATAGACAGATGAAGACATAAAACCAGACGACGCACAGAGAAATAGACATAGAAACAGACAGACAGACAAGAACATTAACAAAAAAAAAAAAAAAAGGGAAACAGACAGAAGCACACACATTCAGCCCTTCTTTCCTAAATCCATACATCCATAAACACAGACAGACAAAGACACACAGAAAAAAGCACACACACACACACACACACACACACACACACACACACACACACACACACACACACACACACACACACACACGAGACGAGCAAAAAAATGATGACATAATTTTACGCAATAGTCGATATAACACGACGCACGATAAACGCTGCAAATTAAAGGTTACGACATCTATAATCTCCTCCGTTGATAGCTTGGAACCTTATCAGAGGAGAGGAAAGGAAGGAGAAATAATCATAAGCACTGAATAAAGATGTGGAAGAAAAAAAAAGTAGCTATGGCGAGGAGATTGACTGAATGATAAGGGACGAGAAGGAGATAAGAGTGTATGGAGTGTGTGTGTGTGTGTGTGGGGGGGGTTATGTATTTGTTATTAGTGTGCGTGGTATGGTGGTGTGTTTGTGTGTGTGTGTGTGTGTGTGTGTGTGTGTGTGTGTGTGTGTTTTTTTGTTTTAGAGAGAGAGAGAGAGAGAGAGAGAGAGAGAGAGAGAGAGAGAGAGAGAGAGAGAGAGAGAGAGAGAGAGAGAGAGAGAGGAAGATAGATAAATACAGACAAAGAAAGAAAGAGAGAAAGAAAGAAAAAGATAAATTATGGATAAAAAAGGTAAAATATGATAATTCCTTTAGTCTAGTAATATCAAAACATTCAACCCCCCATAATATATAACTTTATATTCTCACATTCTTTATTCACTCATCTTTATTTATTTACCTTCATGTTTACTTTTATTTTTTATCTATTTATGTACAGAGAAAAATCTGAAAAAAATTACCAGAGTGAGAGAGAGAGAGAGAGAGAGAGAGAGAGAGAGAGAGAGAGAGAGAGAGAGAGAGAGAGAGAGAGAGAGAGAGAGAGAGAGAGAGAGAGAGAGAGAGAGAGAGAGAGAGAGAGAGAGAGAGAGAGAGAGAGAGAGAAAGTTATGAATGAAAAAAGTAAAAAACAAAACAAAAAAAAAACTAAGACAAAAAAAGTTATGGACAAAAAAAAAAAGACAGAAAAAGAAGTTATGGGCAAAATGATAAAAAAAAAGATAGAAAAAGAGGTTATTGACAAAAAAGATAGAAATTAGAAAGACAGAAAAAGTTATGAACGAAAAAGAAAAAATAGAAAGAAAGAGACAGAAAAAAAAGTTATGGACAAAAAAGATAAAAACAACAACAACTCCCCCTTTAATCCTGTAACATCAAAAACATCAACGACAACAAAAGAATATATATACAACTTTTTGCCTCACCTTTTTTTATTTATTCATTTACTTATTTACTTTTACTTATTTACTTCTCGTATTTTTATTTATCTATTTTTGTTTACAGAGAAAAATATATATGAAAAAAATACGTAGTTCCAAGAAGTGAGGAGAATAAAAGTTTGTATCTCACCCCGTTTTTTCACGCTACGACGAACTGAGAGAGAGAGAGAGAGAGAGAGAGAGAGAGAGAGAGAGAGAGAGAGAGAGAGAGAGAGAGGAAATATAAAAAGAGAAAAAAAGAGAAGAAAAGACGAGAGAGGAGAGAAGAAAAAAATAAAGGAAGACAAGAAGAAAAAAACAATAAAAAAAGATAACAAAAAAAAAAAAGAGAGAGAGAGAGAGAGAGAGAGAGAGAGGAAATATAAAAAGAGAAAAAAAGAGAAGAAAAGTCGAGAGAGGAAAGAAGAAAAAAATAAAGGAAGACAAGAAGAAAAAACAATAAAATAAGATAAGAATAACAAATAAGAGAGAGAGAGAGAGAGAGAGAGAGAGAGAGAGAGAGAGAGAGAGAGAGAGAGAGAGAGAGAGAGAGAGAGAGAGAGAGAGAGAGGAAATATAAAAAGAGAAAAAAAGAGAAGAAAAGTCGAGAGAGGAAAGAAGAAAAAAAAAAAGAAAACAAGAAGAAAAACAATAAAATAAGATAAGAATAACAAGAGAGAGAGAGAGAGAGAGAGAGAGAGAGAGAGAGAGAGAGAGAGAGAGAGAGAGAGAGGAAATATAAAAAGAGAAAAAAGAAGAAAAGTCGAGAGAGGAGAGGAGAAAAAATAAAAGAAAACAAGAAGAAAAAACAAAATAAGATAAGAATAAAAAATAAAAAGAGAGAGAGAGAGAGAGAGAG
>NC_066521.1:16344262-16354262 GCF_024679095.1 Eriocheir sinensis
AGAGAGAGAGAGAGAGCAAAAAGTCAGAAAATCCACACTAATTACTTTCTTTATCACACACACACACAAAAAAAGCAGACACAAACAAGCAAAAAAAATAAAAAAAATAAAGCAAGTCTGTCATTACCACTCCCAGTGCAATTAACACCACAGAAACTCGACACCACCACCACCACCCTCACCACCACACGCGAGCCATCAAACTCACATTCCTCGCTCGTCCCATTACGCCTCGCCACAAATCCTCTTGATGTGTTTCGGCGGCTAAAAGAAAACGTTGAGGGAAATTCTGGTCCTCGTTCTGGCTCTTCAACGCTCCGGTGTGACTGTAAGAAGCTGCTGCTGTTGTGTTCTGAGATAGTGGCAGAAGGAGAGAGAGAAGGAGGTGGAGAAAGAGAAAGGCAATGTGTGGAAGAGAAAGACAGAGAGGGAAAGATTTGAGGGAGAGAGAGACAGTGAGGGAGAGGAGAGGAGGGCGAAGTGAGGGAGAGATAGACAGGGAAAGGCAATGTGTAAGAGAGAAATACTGTGAGAGAGAAAGATATGAGGGAGAGGAGAGAAGGGGAGAAGAGGAAGACAGGGAGAGAAAGACAGGAGAACGACAGTGAAAGGAGAGGTTAGGGGAGTGTTGTGTCCTGAGAAAGAGGGAGAGAGTGAATGTGTGTGAGAGAGAGAGAGAGAGAGAGAGAGAGAGAGAGAGAGAGAGAGAGAGAGAGAGAGAGAGAGAGAGAGAGAGAGAGAGAGAGAGAGAGAGAGTCCTGTCCAATTAAAATAAGTGTATAAACCGTTTTCTCACAAGGATTTGATATGGTTAAAGAGGTTTCCCGGGTTTAGAATAAGGGTTTCAATCATTTTATAAGGAACTGATATGCTTAAAAAAGTTTGTAGTGTTTAAAAAAGGTGTTATCGTTTTCATGAAAGGTTCTTGTGTCTGTTTAGAATAAGGGTTTTAATCGTTTTTATAGGAAACTGATTTGCTTAAAGAAGTTTGCTGGGTTTTAAAGGAACGAGTTCTCTTATTCTGAATTTTTTTGTGTATGTTCAGAATAAAGGTTTCAGTCGTATATACGAGGAATTGATATGCCTAAAGAAGTTTGCTTGAGTCAAGGAGTTGTCGTATTCATAGAGAGATCCGTCTGCTTCAAAGAGGCTAGTGTGCAAAGGAAAGGGGATTGGAAGGCTCAGAACGGGACCAAGTCACGTTCGTCAAAGGATTCAGTCTCCTTCAGGGGATTGCCGGATACTTGTTCAGAGAGGAAGGACGTGATAAAAGAGGGACTAAACTCTGACTGAAAGGAAGAAAAGTGAAGAAAAGGCATTCAGTCTGAAAGGAAGAAGGAAGGTTGTGATAGGAAAGGGATTAAGTCTGAGAGAAAGGAAGAAAAGAAAAAGGGATGTAGTCTGAAAGGATCTGAAAGGGATTAGGTCTGATTGAAAGGAAGAAAAAGGGAACAACTCTGAAAGGAAGAAAATTTGCGTGATAGAAAAGGGATTAAGGGTGAAAGGAAGAGAATGGGGTTATAAAAAAGGGGTTAACTCTGATTGAAAGGAAGAAAAAATGAAGAAAGGAGGATTACGAAAGGAGGATTAACTCTGAAAGGAAGAAAAGAAAAGTGGAGTAATAAAAAAGCATAAAGCCAGATCGAAAGCAAGAAAAGAAAAACAAGCGTCATTCTACTCCAAAAGGTTTCAGGCAATTCTAAAGAGGGTTCAATCGAAAACAGGCCATTCAAAAGTGAGTCCGGATTCTACATAAAAAGGTTCGTAAAGGGAATGGCCGCAGTAGGAGGGAGAAACAGCAGCCTCGAAGCACAAAATAAGCTACTAATGGCCTGGTTGCAGCGGCCGCGGGTAATGAGGAGATTTTTGAAGCGTTGTGTCGGGATCGGAAAGAAAATAGAGGGAAAAATTTGACCCCTAATGTAGAAGAAAGAGAAACAAAAAGGGAATTGAAGTTAGCTGAAATTAAACCACCCCGAGAGCTTCAAGTTTAATCATACCTGCATTTAGTTTTCATATAAGTTTTCTATGATAATGAAGTATAAATATGAGGGTTACGCTTTCTTTTTCTTCGTCTCTTATTGTGAAAGAAAACGAAACGAAGGGAAATTAAGTACAGATAGAAGAATTGAATTAGAGTACTTTTGAAGCGTTGTGTCGAGACGGGAAAGAAAATCGAGGGAAAATTTTGACTCCTAATATAGAAGAAAGAGAAACAAAAAAAGGAATTAAAGTCCGCTAAAACTGAACCACCCCGAGAGCTTATACTTTAATCATCCCTGCATTTAGTTTTCATATAAGTTTTCTATGATAATGAAGTATAAATATGAGGGTTACGCTTTCTTTTTCTTCGTCTCTTATTGTGAAAGAAAACGAAACGAAGGGAAATTAAGTACAGATAGAAGAATTGAATTAGAGTACTTTTGAAGCGTTGTGTCGGATCCGGAAAGAAAATAGAGGGAAAATTTTGACTCCTAATATAGAAGAAAGAGAAACAAAAAAAGGAATTAAAGTCCGCTAAAACTGAACCACCCCGAGAGCTTATACTTTAATCATCCCTGCATTTAGTTTTCATATAAGTTTTCTATGATAATGAAGTATAAATATGAGGGTTACGCTTTCTTTTTCTTCGTCTCTTATTGTGAAAGAAAACGAAACGAAGGGAAATTAAGTACAGATAGAAGAATGGAATTAGAGTATTTTTGAAGCGTTGTGTCGAGACGGGAAAGAAAATCGAGGGAAAATTTTGACTCCTAATGTAGAAGAAAGAGAAACAAAAAGGGAATTGAAGTTAGCTGAAATTAAACCACCCCGAGAGCTTAGACTTTAATCATATCATCATTGCATTTAGTTTTCATATTAAGTTTTCTGTGATAATGAAGTTTAGATGCGATGGTTACGCTTTCTTTTTTCCCCTTCGTCTCTTATTGTGAAAGAAAACGAAACAAAGGTAAATCAAGTTCAGATAGAAGAATTGAATTAGAGTATTTTTGAAGCTTTGCGTCGAGACCGGAAAGAAAAGAGAGGGAAAAAGTTGACCCCGAATATTTTATCTCGACTCTCAGTGCAAAAAATAAATAGAAATAGAAAACAAAATAGAACCGAAAGAAAAATCAAGTCCGGTAAAAATAAATTAGACAAAGAGCTTAGTTTAATCACCCCTGTAATTTGTTTCCTGTAATAATGAAGTAGAAATAATAGATTATGATTTATTTTTTTCCCCTCGTCCTTCAGCGTGAAAGAAAACGAAACGAAAGGAAATTAAAGTAAGGTAAAACTATATTAGTCAGAGAGGTTAGTTTAGTCATCCCTACACTTTGTTCTCATATAAAAAGGTGACTCAAATACTTTCTCTCTTTCCTCGGGCTGAAAGAAAACGAAACAAAAGGAAATTAAAATCAGGTAGGATTAACTTTGTCGAAGAGCTTAGTCTGATCATCCCTGCATTTTGTATTCATGTTAAACACACTTTCTGTAATTACGATGTAGAAATATTAGGGATGATCCGATTTTTTCTTCCACGGTAATTCAACTTTTCCATTCCTTCATTAAATTACGCTGAAATACCGAAGAAGTTTAGTATGAGCGCCACAAAACTGCCTTATATTTTTACTTTCCCATTCCGTAAGACTTCTATAAGTGCCACAACTCAACACAAATTAGGTCACCCGCGGACATTTATAATATATTCAGCCTTATATTTACTTTCCCCATTCCGTAAGACTTCTAAGTGTTACTACTAAAAACAAATTAAGTCACCCGGGGACGTCCAAAATATATTTCCTCATAAGTTTTGTTTCCTCAGATTTATCAAAGTTACTCTTAAAACTCCCCCCCCCCCCCAAAAGGTTATTATGAATGTCTGCCCTGTTTCCGTGTGTTCCTAAGGCCTTTAAGTGCTAGTAATTAAAATGCATTAAGTAATATCGCGGCCAAAATATATTTCCTTTTAAGCTCCAGTTCCCTAAGTGAATTAAAATGACTAAAAACGTGGAAGAAACTACTAATATAAAAGAATGTAATCACGGTACAGGCATAACCAAAATAAAACATTCTCATAATTTTGTTCCTTAAAAATAATCAGAAAATAAAAATCACAACAACAACAACAACAACAACAAAAAACAACGTTACATTTATAAATTTGTTCCTTGAAAAAAATCAGAATGAAATGATATATCTAAAAATAATTACAACAAATAAACATTTCCTCACACTTTTGTTCCTAAAACAACACAAAAAAAGCCAAAAAATACAAAAAAACAAAAAAACAAATATACACGAACTCCACAAACTCCTTCACTTTACATTTTCCACCTCTAATACCTTTTAATTAAGAGGCACTAATAAAAAAAAATAATACTACTATCACACCCGAAATACACTCTCTCATGGAAGCAATTATGAACACACACACACACACACACACAACACACACAACACACACACACGTATTTTCCTCTAATGGCGTGGTGGAATCGTGGACTCGAATAAGTTTGCATTAATTGTTTAAATAGGCCTAATCTAAATGAGGATCTGTAGTAGGCGCTGTTGTAGAGGCTGTAGAAAGAAGGGGGGAAGGGGGGGTGGGGGGGAGGGGGGCGGTCTGGCTCTCTTGAAGGGGATAAGAGTTGCCACTTTAATTTTGCTGCGAGAAAGGGTTGGTTGTGTTGTGTGTGGTGGTGGTGGTGGTGATGGTGATGGTGGTGATGATGATGATGATGGTGATGGTGATGGTATTGAACTGGAAGAGGAGGAGGAGGAAGCGTAGGAAGAGGAAGAAAAGGTTAAGAAGAATAAAGAGGAGGAGGAGCATGAAGAGGAAGGAAAGGTCAAGAATTAAAAGAAAGAGGAGGAGGAGGAAGAGGAAGAAAAGGAGAAGAATCAGAGGAAGGAAGAGAAGAGAGCAAAAAAGGATGACCTGACAGGGAAGACAAAACGAGGAAGAGGAGGAGGAGGAAGACGAAGAAAAGGAGACGAATCAGAAGGAGGAAGAGAAGAAAGCAAAAAAGGGTGACATGACAAGGAAGACTGATCGAAGAGGAGGAGGAGGAGGAAGAAGAGGAGGAGGAAAAGGAAGACAAAGAGGAAAACGAGAAAGGAGAAAAGATAAAACTGTAAGAGGATGAGAATTATGAGTAGGATGGAAGAGGAACGTTAGGTATCAAATTTTTCTCTCTCTCTCTCTCTCTCTCTCTCTCTCTCTCGTATTGATGGATTCGTGTTTTTCATCAGTGCATAAAATTATAATGTTTTTTTTATCATCTTTTTTTCACCCAACCGCCGGAAACACCATTACTGCTTTCTATGATGAGTCCGCGTATCTTGCAACATATTCAATTTTGTTATATTAGTTCATTATAGGTTTCCGCGTACTGTGTAAATAGAATTGATAAAGGGTATTAACGGATAGATAAATGGATACGGACGGGCATACCTACATACAATCATACATACAGACAGACAGACAGGTAGAATAACAGACAGATGGACAGAGAGACAGACAGATAGACAGACAAAAACGGAAAACATATGGAGGGATTAACATAATATTAAGCCCTATTATGAAAGCACACACACACACACACACACACACACACACACACACACACACACACACACACACACACACACACACACACACACACACACACACACACACACACACACACACACACACACACACACACACACACACACACAACACAACACAAACACTTGCCTAACACACAGGAAGAAGCGCAGTCAAGGTAAGCAGAGCGAAGCAACTCAACATCACAAGACTCGATGCAAGTCAAAACGCCTCGTCGAGTGTTGCAGAAACTCGCGAAGGTGAAGTGAAGCGAGAGATAGCTCAGTGTTGCTCTCTCTCTCTCTCTCTCTCTCTCTCTCTCTCTCTCTCTCTCTCTCTCTCTCTGTAACACTTCTTGAGATCGCTCGCTGCTGTGTTGCTTTTTTATTTATTTTTATTTTCATAGGTGTTCTTTTCTCTCTTTCTCTCTATCTATTTATATCTATCTATCTATCTGTCTATCGGTAACACTCTTCATGCCCCCGAAACTCTTCATGAGATCGCTCGCTTGCTCTCTGTTGCTTTTTTTTGCGTTTTTCAGTTTTATAGGTTTTCGTTTTTTTTCTCTCTCTCTCTCTCTCTCTCTCTCTCTCTCTCTCTCTCTCTCTCTCTCTCTCTCTCTCTCTCTCTCTCTCTCTCGTTTTGAGCAGCAGCCTGGGATCATGAATAAGTAAAACCCAATGCTTGCTCTTCGCTCCTCTCCTGCATTAATTATTATTCCGCTGCCGGCTAAATACTCGCACTTATTTTCCATACACGTTTTCTAATAATTTTCTTGAGTTCGGATGTAATCTTCTTTTATTCTCTCTCTCTCTCTCTCTCGTTCTCGTTCTCTTTCCCTGTCTCGCTTTATGTTATTTCGTTCGTACTTGGTTTTCTTTTATTTCTTCTCTTTTCTTTTCTTTCTAATATATTTTTTGTGTGTGGCCTCGTTCGTATTCATGCTCTTCTTTTTTATCCTCTCTCTCTCTCTCTCTCTCTCTCTCTCTCTCTCTCTCTCTCTCTCTCTCTCTCTCTCTCTCTCTCTCTGATAATTTTTTTTTTGTGCTTTCGTTCGTATATGCTCTCCTTTTTATCCTCTCTTTTTCTCTTTTTCCTTCTCTTTCTAATATTTTTTTGTGTGTGCCTTCGTTCGTATATGCTTTTTTTTATCCTCTTTTTCTCTTTCTCTCTAATATTTTTTTGTGTGGCTTCGTTCCTATACGCTCTTTTTTATTATCTTTTTTCTCTTTTGTCATTCTCTCTTTTTAAAACTTTTCGTGTGTGCCTTCGTTCGTTTATGCTCTTTTTTTATTCTCTTTTTCTTTCTCTTTCTCATTTTCTGGTATTTTTTTGTATGCCTTCGTTCGTATACGCTCTTTTTTTTATCCTCTTTCTTTCTCTTTCTCACTTTCTGATAATTTTCTTGTGGTCCTTCGTTTGTAATCGCTCTTCTTTTACCCTCTCTCTTTTTGCTACCTATTCTCTCTTTCTAATAATTTTCCTGTGTGTCTACTTTCGTATACATGCTCTCTTTCTTTTATGTTCTCTCTCTCTTTCTGCTTCTCATTCTCTCTTTCTAATAATTTTCATGTGTCTGTTTTCGTATACAAGCACTTCTTTTATCCTCTCTCTCTCTTTCTGCTTCTCATTCTCTCTTTCTAATAATTTTCATGTGTCTGTTTTCGTATACAAGCACTTCTTCTTTTATCCTCTCTCTTTCTTTCTGCTTCTCATTCTCTCTTTCTAATAATTTTCCTGTGTATTTTCGTATACATGTTCTTCTTCTTTTATCCTATCTCTCTCTTTCTGCTTCTCATTCTCTCTTACTAGTATTTTTTGGTGTGTGTCTTTGTTCGTATATTCTCTTTTTGTATTCCTACTCTCTGCCTCTTTCTAATATATTTTGTGTGTGGGTTCATATATGGTCTAGTTTTATTCCTTCTCTCTCGCTCTTTTCTCTCATTCTCTCTCATTCGCATTCACAACCACTACTCAGGCAAATGAGAGGAAAAAAATACATAGCTACCAAGAACTTACGTATATGACAACCACAACCACCACCACCACTACTACTACTACTACTACTACTACTACTACTACTACTATCACCACCACCATCACCACCCCCTCATTAACCTGCATAATTAACACCTCAGCGCCTATATACACGCCACCTGTCATTGCTACTCTATATTTACCTTTTTCCATCGTCGCCTGTTCCTATGTCTGACGTGTAATTCCTTCGCCATAGGTATCAATAGGTAGGTAGGTAGGTATAGGTCTCTCTCTCTCTCTCTCTCTCTCTCTCTCTCTCTCTCTCTCTCTCTCTCTCTCTCTCTCTCTCTCTCTCTCTCTCTCTCTCTCTCTCTCTCTCTCTCTCTCTCTCTCTCTCCGCTTTAGTGTTTCTGGGATATTTGCCTGAAAAAAAAGGCAAGAGGTAAAAAGTGAGAAAAGACAATATGAGAGAGAGAGAGAGAGAGAGAAAACACAAAGGCAGTACGTGGATGAAAACTCTTAAACTCTCCTCCCTTTCCCTCCTCCTCCTCCTCCTCCTCCTCCTCCTCGTCACTCCTCAAGGTATGAATAATTACATCTCATGATAGCGAAAGTGTGATGCTGCGAATGGGGCGAAAGAGAACACCGTAAAAATTTGAAGAAGACCCCCCTGCACCCCTCCTGCCCTCCCGCCCTAACCCTACCCCGTCCCCCTTCCCTCCACCCCCTGTGTCCGTTCCCCTTCCCTCCGCCCCCTGCCCCCCCCCCCCTCCCCGGAGAGTGAGCGTGAGGGAGGGAGACTTTGTAACAACGAGGTGTCTCTTCCCTTGTGGCTGGTTGAAGACTGACTTGATTACTTCTTGTCACTGTTATTTATGAGCTGCCTGGCGCGGGAGAGAGGGAGGGAGGAAGGGAGGGAGAGAGGAGAGGAGGGGATGGGTAGAAGGGAGTGGTGGTAAGGAGGAGAGGAAGGGAGGAAGGGAGGAAGAGAGGGGAGAATGAGATGGAAGGGAGGGGAGGAAGGGAGGGAAGGAAGATAAGAAAGGAGGAAGGGGAGGATGAGGGAAGAGAGGAAGAGAGGGAGGAAGGAAGAGAGGGGAGGTAGATACAGGGAAGGAGACAAGAAGAAGAAGAGAAAGAGAGAATGGAGAAAGGTTTACACACACACACACACACACACACACACACACACACACACACACACACACACACACACACACACACACATCAGGGTTAATGGACACGCAAACTTGCAGCTCGAGACTCCGCTCACAAACAAAGACACAAACCCCGTCACTTCGCAACACAAATAAACACACAAACAAACAAACAAACACGAGCAAGAGAAAACAAACACAAACAAACACATACATAAATAAAACGAGAAAAAACACATGATACGGAAAATATACACACTGGAAACACAAATAAACACAATAAATAAAAATGAAAATACGAGTTAAAAATCAAATTAAAAGAAAAGAGAAAAACGTCCAAGAAGAACAGAAAAGCCGGAACGATAATAATTACTCTCCTCCCGTTTTTCTTTATTTCTTAGGTTTTCTTTTCTTATTTTTTAGGGGGGAGTGAAGGAGGAGGGGGCGCGCGGGAGGGAAAGGGCTCCAGGGAAGGTTTAAAACAGTTTCCGAGAAGTGTTTCCGTTTTCTCTGTACAGCGGCGTCAAAAAGTATCTTCGGTTTTACGTAATTGTAGATTCGTATTCATTATCTTCACGGCGGAGCGGCCTCGAGAGTTGGCATTATCGCGTTATTTTTAATTAAGAAATAGTCCCTTAAGAGTTGGAGGAGGAGGAGGAGGTGGCAGAGGAGGGGAGGACTAGAGAAATAAGCGTCAGGGGAAGAAAGGAAATTAAATTGAGGAAGGAAGGAAGGAAAGAAAGAGGAGAAAGAGAATGAGAGAAGGAAAAGGATGAGAAAGAAAAGGATAGGAGGATATGAAGGAAGGAAAATGAAGAGGAAGATAAGAGGAAAGGAGAGAAGAAAATGAAATAAAGAAGGAGAGGAAAGAAATGAGAGCGAAGAAGAGAAATGAAAGAAAAGAAAGAGAAGAAAATGGAGTGAAAATGATGATAAATAATGAGAGAAGGAGAAGGAACAGAGAGGAAAAGTAAGAAAGAGGGAAATAAAAGATTAGAGAACAGGAAGTGGGGAAGAATAGGAGATAAAAGAAGGAATGAAAAATACGAATGAAGGAAACAAAAAAGAAGGAAAGGAGAAAGAAGGATGATAAAGAAGAGGGCGAAGCAGAGAAAGAAAAGAAAGAGAAAGGAGTGAAAATAAATGGTGAGAGAAAGACGAGGAGCGAGGGAAGGAAAAGTAAAGAAGAGATTGAAGAATAGGAAGTGGGGAAGAATAGGAGATAAACGAAGGAATGAAGAAAATAATGAAGGAAAGAAGGAGAAGTACAAAATGAACGAAGGAAAAGGAAGAG
>NC_066521.1:16356762-16459262 GCF_024679095.1 Eriocheir sinensis
GACTCCGCAGTCGAATGAAACTAGTTTGAAGTGACTCTACAGTAGAATGAAGCTACATAGGCTCAGTCGACTTAAAACTGGTTTCAGACGACTCCCCACCCTTTTGAAATGACTCTTAGTCGAATGAACCTTGTTTGAAGTTTTTTGATGTTTCTGAATCTAACTAGTGTTTGACGTTTCGCTTCCCGTTTTCTATATACTTTACTGTTAAACAGATTTAACCTGTGCGGCTCACCACGGCCTTATCAGTCACTTCCTTGCTACACCATCAACGCGTTTACACCATGGAATTCTCTATTGAAATGGACGAGGTGGAAGAGTTTCTGTGGTTAAAAAAAATATCCAGTGCATGTTGGAAACGACAAGGAAAAAAAAGCAAATTTTCGAAGGAAGTGTCGGGCATTCGTTATTCAAGATGACTGTCTAAAACTTGCCCATAAGCCGAACAGGAGAGATTTAACTGGTGAGTAGTCTATTCGTGTAGAAACGAAAAGCAAAATAGTGTAATGACATATAGTTGAATAATTTTACATATGATTGCAGAAGTTCGCTTCCTTCGGGTGATTAAGGATAGCCAATATCAGCTCGACATTGTGCTGGCCAGTCACCGAGGAGCTGGTGACAGCGACGAAGCTGTTGCTTTGGGAGGCCACGTTGGCAGGGATAAGGTCATCGATCGCATAATGCAAAGATATTGGTGGCGCAACGTTACATCTGATGTGGTTGAAACCATCAAAACTTGCTCACGGTGCCAAAAAGCCAGCACTGTGTTCAAGAAAGTGGACCCGAAACTGCACAGTATCCCAATTAAGCCTCGAAACATGTACCAAATTGGCATAGACCTATGTTCATTGACAACGTGAGTTTGGTTTTACACAATTTGTATATAAGTACAATACTACTATTGTTATTTATACTATTAATACTTTTATGTAAGTTAATTTCGGCATGCTTACAACTGGGTATTTTTTCAGGTCCTCCAACTGTCATGTCGCCATTGTGATGGCCGTTTGTTATTTTTCCAAGTGGATTGAGGCTCGCCCTTTAAAATCGAAGGAAGCTGTAGAAGTGGCTCGGTTCCTGTACGAGGACATTATATGTCGTCATAGATGTGTTGCCATACAGATCAATGACCAGGGCAGAGAGTTTGTGAACTCAGTCTCAGCAGAGCTCCACACGCTCACAGGAACAACCCAAAGAATCACATCTGCTTATCATCCTCAAGTATTTATCATAATATTATAACGATTATATTTGTTTGTTTGTGCTTATTCTTTCCTCTGTTTGAAAGTAATGCCCCTATTTTGGCATTTTTTGATCTTGTTGGAACAATACCTATATATTTTTCTTACAAAAAAAATACTGATTTGTTAATTTCAGGCCAATGGGTTAGTCGAACGCAGCAACCGAACAGTTCAAAATCTTCTCCTTCGAACTCTGAATGATCGACATGAAAACTGGGACAAATGTTTGCACAGCGTCTTATTTGCACTGAGGCAGGTAATATCAGGGTAAACCTGTGAGTTCTTGTAGAAACGTCTGTGTGTACTGTTATTAGTTTTTGAATTGCATTGTTTCTTTTTTTAGATCTACAGTCCAGGCCTCCACGAGGTTTTCACCATTCAAGATGTTATATGGCCGAGAACCTGTCCTTCCAATCGATGTGGACCACGAGTTCGCTGACTGCACCTCCGATCCTGACGATCCTGAATTTGAGGAGTCTGACTTCCATGCTACACTCTCTAAGCTCGAAATATTACAGGTATTTTTCATTTCATGCAAGAGGTAGTAGCTGTATATATATGCTATATGTATTTTATATACAGGCTACACATGTATAGTATCTTCATCCATACATTATGTAATATTTATATACACTAAATTAAGATGTTTTTCCTTCAAGAACTATTAGTTTATCTATTTTTTCATCATTTTTTTCTTGAGCTTCATTTCTTTTGTCTTCTTTATATTAACATGTTTTTCCTTCAAGAACTTTTACTTTATCTATTTTTTATTATCTTTTTCATGGGCTTTTATTTCTTTAGTCTTCTTTAAATTAAAATGTTTTCTCTTCATACTTTTCTATTACTTGCTTTCATGAGGTTTCATTTATGGTCTTCTTTGAATTAACATATTTTCCCCTTCAGGAACCCAACTGTTGAGCCTCAATTTTAAGCGCCACACCGTATGACTTAACTGCATAAAGAACCGTCGCATCAGTCCACATTTCCTTTGACACGTGCGTTCGTTCGTTCGGTCTTTTACGAGTTCCAAACGCACACGAAACACGTCGATTTGGGTTGTAAAAGACGTGATCGCATAAATCTGCAGCCGGATCGTAATATGTTACCTGAGCGAGTTTTTGATGTAGTTCTGCAATATTTCTCAAGGCCTCTCCATCACGCTCCCTGGCCATGCGTCTTCCCTCCTTGCCCTCGTTTTTTTTATGTTATTTTCTTCTGGCTAAGGAGGTGAAGGGGGGAGGGTAGGAGAAGGGGAGGATACGGTGAAATGGGGATCTGATGGGTGTTGATAGTGGTGATGGTGATGGTAGTAGTAGTAGTAGTAGTAGTAGTAGTAGTAGTAGTTGGAGGAGGAGGAGGAAGAGGAGAAGCGAGATGGAGTAGTTTTTGTTTCCACTACTACTACTACTACTACTACTACCATTGCTCTTTCACTCACTGCATTAAGAAATAGCTCATCTCGTCCTCACTTAAAGCGCCACATTTAACTCTTAGAGACAAAACGTTTTAAGTGCTAAGTAGAGAGAGAGAGAGAGGGAGAGGGAGAGGGAGAGGGAGACAGACTTTTCATTCCTCTTACCCCATTTTAGGATGCATGTATCTTTCTCTTCCTCCCTTCTCCCTTTTTCTCCCCCTCCTTCCTCCCTTATCCCCCTCCTTCGTCCTTTATCTTCCTCCGTTCCCATCTTTCTCACTTCCTCTGCCTCTGCCCCCTCCCTCCCCTCCCCTTACCTGCCATTACCTGTTTCACGCTTCCCCCGCCCAGACGCCGCCTCCTCACTCTTCCTGAAGCTTTTAAGAGCACCGACGTGACTTCATTTTCCGTGTAATGCATCGTGACAGCTTCAGCGCGCGGACAAACAACTAATTAGAGCCTTTCATTACGATGCACGGGACACTTTTCATTTACTTATTGCACTTTTTATTATTTTCTTTGTTTTTACCTCATCGATCCACACAGGGACACACGGCTTCATCGGAACACGTGTCAATACCTATTTTTCTTAATTACGGGGTTTTATTACCTGGAGAGTTTTAAAGAAGAGCCAATTAGTGCGCGACAAAGACTCTGCATATATATACATAATTTCGCGCGTGGTTTTTGCTGCCGTTATTAAGACGCGGGATTAAACACATACGTCTACTCGTGCTCTCTCTACTGCGTGTCGTAAAGTAGCTGCTAAAAGGCCGCTAGAGTTCACAGGCCTTTAATTAACTCGTGAATATTAACTATTTACAACGTCGTCCACTACGCGGAGGCCTTAATAGATATGTCCTTGTGTGCTACTGTGTGTCTTAGAGTGGCAGAAAAAGGTAATTAGTTTTTTTTACAGCAAAGGAAACAGTTCAAGGTCAAAAAAGGAAGGTAGACAAAAAAGCCCGCTAATCGCTGTTCCTACAAAAATAAGTATACGCCAATTTACCAGTGAATATTTGCTTTATTTCGTCCCTTAACCCATGTGAATGTTAACTGTTTACAACGTTATTGACTAGACAAGGGTATTAAGAACTATGTCTGTTTGCTGCTATGTGTTTTAAAGAGTGGCTAAAAAAGTCAGTTAAAATATATGGCAGCTTATTCGAGACTACTGGAGTTATTTCGTCCCTAACTCGTGTGAATGTTGACTCTTTACAACGTTATTCACTAGACAAGGGTATTAAGAACTATGTCTATATGTTGCTATGTGCTTTAAAGAGAGTGGCTAAAAAAATCAGTTAAAATATATGGCAGTTTATTCGAGACTACTTGAGTTATTTCGTCCCTAACTCGTGTGAATATCAACTGTTTACGTCATTCCCTAGACAAGGGTATTAAGAACTATGTATGCTGCTATGTGCTTTTAAAGAGAGTGGCTAAAAAAGTCAGTTAAAATATATGGCAGCTTATTCGAGACTACTGGAGTTATTTCGTCCCTTAACTCGTGTGAATGTTAACTGTTTACAACGTTATTGACTAGACAAGGGTATTAAGAACTATGTCTATATGCTGCTATGTGCTTTTAAAGAGAGTGGCTAAAAAAGTCAGTTAAAATATATGGCAGTTTATTCGAGATTACTGGAGTTATTTCGTCCCTAACTCGTGTGAATGTTAAATGTTTCCAACGTCATTCACTTTTCAAAGGCATTAAGAACTATGCCCGTATGCTATCGTGATTCTCAAGGCAAAGAAGGCAATTAAAATATATGTCAGTTTACCCGTGAATATTTGATTTATTTCATTACTAAGACCCCAAAATTACAAGTTCTCCCTTCAAATAGCGTTCCCTTGACATCAGTTCCAACAGTATTAGTACGCCAGACCGTGTTCCCAACGAGCTTTCAATGAACCGCTTCCACGAGTTAATGGCTCCATCCAATTGATCAGTTTTCATTGTTAGTAACTGTAATAGTATTGTATGAGTGTGCCTAAAAAAAAAATAATAATTGAAAGTGAGGTATGGGAAATTGAGCGGAAGCGAAAAACTGTTTGTATGTTGCTCTTAGTTTGAGTTGGTAATAATGGATAAGGGCGAGCTTGGAATACGTCTCTAAAAACTCATTTCCTCGTATTCTACTGCGTGATAAAAGTAATGGAGTGTGGTATAGACAACTGAACGAAGGAGAAAAACGGTTTAGAAGTTGCCGTTGGTTTCTGAGTTGGTATAATTGATAAGGGAGAGTTTGCATTTCGTTTCCCGTTAATATACTGTGTGCAATAAAAGTCATTCAAAGTGACGTATCAGAAATTTAACGGAGCTGAAAAATAAAGGCTTACAGGTTGCCGTTGGTTTCTGAGCTGGTGACAAGTGTTAAGGGAGGCTTGCAACATGTCCGTAAGAACTCATTTCCCCGTAATATACTGTGTGTAATAAAAGTAACTGACAGAGAGGGATGAAAAATAAAGAGGCGAAGCAAATGTATAAAAGCTGGCGTTCGTTTCTGAGTTGGTAGTACTTGATAAGGGAGGGAGAGCTTGGAACACACCCGTAAGAATTCATTTCCCCGTAATCTACTGTGTAATTAAAGTAACTGACAGAGAGGGATGAAAAATAAAGCGAAAAAAACGTATAGAAGCTGCCGTTCGTTTCTGAGTTGGTAGTACTCATAAGGGAGGGAGAGCTTGGAACACACCCGTAAGAATTAATTTCCCTGCAATCTACTGTGTAATTAAAGTAACTGACAGAGAGGGATGAAAAATAAAGCGAAAAAAACGTATAAAAGCTGGCGTTCGTTTCTGAGTTGGTAGTACTTGATAAGGGAGGCTTGGAACACATCCGTAAGAATTCATTTCCCCGTAATATACTGTGTGTGATAATAGTAACTGACAGAGAGGGATGAAAAACTTAACAGGCGAAAAAAAACCCCGTATCGAAGCTGCCGTTCGTTTCTGAGTTGGTATTTACTGATGAGGGACATCTTGTAACACGTCCGTCAGCTCTCTTCCGGCCACTCCTCTGTACTCTTTTTAGGAGCAGTAAGAATCGGGCTTTTTTTTCATTATTTTCTTTTTTTTTTTATGCCCTTGAACTGTCTCCTTTGCTGTGAAAAAAAAAGTTAATTTCCCCGTAACATACAATGTGCAATAAAAGAACGACTTACATGACCGCCCCCCGCATGTTACTGTGAGCAAAGATTATAGGAAACGACTCTCTCAGGTATCCCCAGGTGTCCCTTTCCCTTTCACCTCCCTACATCTATAACAAATGGAATCACCGATGATGGTTATTACAAACGACATTACGGCACCGGTGTGGAGATTGTAACGATGATTGAAAAATATAAATACACATTGCGCCGCTACCTGGAGGCGGAGAATGGAAATGAGGGCACAAAATCTCGGTCTGCATATCAAATTAACCGTGAATGTTCAGGGAGCGACAATAATATGCGTTTAAATTAATTAACACCGATAACTGATTGACGAATATATCACGAAAGCCTAGAGTCACCGCGGTAACGAAAACGGTAACTAACGAACGAATACGAACACGGACGCGCCTGTACAACGATCATACCAGACTACCCAATTAAACATGTGACAAAGATTTAACGAAAGCCAAAAATCACCGTAACGAAATATGGCGTCTCAGGAACATGAACAGGAACACGAACAGAAACACGAACAGAAACACGAACAGAAACACGAACAGGAACACGAACAGAAACACGAACAGAAACACGAACGGGAACACGAACAGAAACACGAACACGAACAGGAACACGAACAGGAACACGAACAGGAACACGAACAGGAACACAAACAGGAACACAAACAGGAACACGAACAGAAACACGATCAGGAACACAAACAGGAACACGAACAGGAACACGAACAGGAACACGAACAGGAACACGAACAAGAACACGAACAAGAACACGAACAAGAACACGAACAAGAACACAAACAGGAACACAAACAGGAATATGAACAGGAACACAAACAAACACAAACAAACACAAACAGAAACACAAACAGAAACACGAACAGAAACACGAACAGAAACACGAACAGAAACACAAACAGAAACACAAACAGAAACACAAACAGAAACACAAACAGAAACACAAACAGAAACACAAACAGAAACACAAACAGAAACACAAACAGAAACACAAACAGAAACACAAACAGAAACACGAACAGAAACACGAACAGAAACACGAACAGAAACACAAACACGAACAGAAACACAAACACGAACAGAAACACAAACACGAACAGAAACACAAACACGAACAGAAACACAAACACTAACTCAAACACAAACAGGAACACAAAACAGGAACAGAAACACTAACAGAAACACAAACACTAACTCAAACACAAACAGGAACACAAACACAAACAGGAACACAAACACAAACAGGAACACAAACACGAACAGAAACACAAACACGAACACAAACACGAACAGAAACACAAACACGAACAGAAACACAAACACGAACAGAAACACAAACACTAACTCAAACACAAACACTAACTCAAACACAAACACTAACTCAAACACAAACACTAACTCAAACACAAACACTAACTCAAACACAAACAGGAACACAAACACAAACAGGAACACAAACAGGAACACAAACACAAACAGGAACACAAACAGGAACAGAAACACGAACAGAAACACAAACACTAACTCAAACACAAACAGGAACAGAAACACGAACAGAAACACAAACACAAACAGGAACACAAACAGGAACACAAACAGGAACACAAACACAAACAGGAACACAAACAGGAACACAAACACAAACAGGAACAGAAACACGAACAGAAACACAAACACTAACTCAAACACAAACAGGAACACAAACACAAACAGGAACACAAACACAAACAGGAACACAAACAGGAACACAAACACAAACAGGAACACAAACACAAACAGGAACACAAACACAAACAGGAACACAAACAGGAACACAAACAGGAACAGGAACAGAAACACGAACAGAAACACGAACAGAAACACGAACAGAAACACGAACAGAAACACAAACACTAACTCAAACACAAACAGGAACACAAACACAAACAGGAACACAAACAGGAACACAAACAGGAACACAAACAGGAACACAAACATGACGAAAACGACCACGCCTATACAAACCACCACATTCAGACCAGCTAATTAAACATGTAACATTCGCCGCGACTAATAATTACACCCTCACCGATTCAAATACGCTCATAATTGATGGCGGGCATAAAGACTTAACGCAGAACCCTCGTTAAATAATCCGCGTGCGTTTATTTCGTTATTCAGGCGCTGGAGGCCGTGCGAGCGAGCGTTAACCCGCCGCTGAGTATTACATGAAGACTCCCATAAATACTAAATAGGGCTTCCTCCTCCGTGAACATCAGATCCAGAGAGCTTAAGGGCTTGACTACTGTAGCCCTCGCCGCTCTCTCTCTCTCTCTCTCTCTCTCTCTCTCTTTCTTTCTACCTTGCTTTCTCTTTTTATCTTACACCAGCCTCATCTCTACCTTATCCTCCTCTTCCTAATGCTACTTCTCTTACAACTTATTTTACTTCCCCTATTCATCCTTCTCCTCCTCCTTCCTGCTTCTCTTCCTTGTCTTCCTACTTCATCTCCTCCTCCTCCTCCTCCTCCTCCTCCTCCTCCTGCTACTACTCCAGCTACTACTCCAACTACTACTACTACTACTACTACTACTACTACTACTACTACTACTACTACTGCTACTACTACTGCTATTACTTCCCTTATTCATTCTCCTCTTTCTCCTCCTCTCCTGCTTCTCCTCCTTATGTTCCTGCTTCCGAATCGCCTTGCTCTCTCTTCCAACAACCTCCTACTCTTCTTTCTCCTGCTATTACTGCTACTACTACTACTACTACTACTACTACTACTACTACTACTACTACTACTACTACTACTACTACTACTACTACTACTACTACTACTACTATTACTACGACTTCACCTCTTCCTCCTGCTCTTCCTCCTGCTTCTCTTCTTAATTAATATTCCTACCTCCGAGGCGCCTTGCAAACCAATAATTCAATGTTTCGTCATGTACTCTGTTGTCCTCTTCCTCCTCCTCCTCCTCCTCCTCCTCACTTATTCCTCCTCCTCCTCCTCCTCCTCTTCCTCCTAGCATGAATATTTCCTACTCCATCACCGCCCCAAGTATCTATTCCCTCACAACCCCTCCCGGAAATGCACACATCCACTTCTCTTAACGCCACTACCTTACGTCTCCACCGCCTCATCGCTTCCGCCATCATCACCATCACCACCACCAAAACCTTCGTCACCCCTACCACCACCACCACAAGAGCCTTCGTCACCCCTACCACCACCACCACCATTGACAGTAACAACAAGCACTGGCAACAACAAATGGAAAGAGGAAGGGAAAGGAAGGGGAGGAGAAAGAGGGAAGGGGAAGGGGAGGGGAATTTTGGGGGCGAGGAGGGCGCATTCTAATTTATCTCATGTTGTTTTCAGACTTAAGTTTTGTAAGTAAGAGCAAACTACTAGCATTGTGACCTCCCGTTCTCTCTCTCTCTCTCTCTCTCTCTCTCTCTCTCTCTCTCTCTCTCTCTCTCTCTCTCTCTCTCTCTCTCTCTCTCTCTCTCTCTCTCTCTCTCTCTCTCTCTCTCTCTCGCAACTATTTTCTTCACTTCTTCACTTCCCTTCCGAATTCCTTTTTCTTCGTCTGACCTTCCATTCCCTTCTCCTCCTCCTCCTCCTCCTCCTCCTCCTCCTCTTCCTCTTCTTCCTCCTTCTTTTCCTGCTGCTTCTCACTTTTCACCTCCTTTTTTTCATTTCCACGCTCTCTTCTTAAGTTCCTCCACTTTTGAAACTCGCTGAGGAATGTGGCGCTTGGAGGCGGAAGTGTGGTGTGGTGTTGGGGTTTGTGTTGTGGCGCCGAGTAAGGGAGATGTGGTGTTTGAGGCTGTGGTGGTGGTGGTGGTGGTGAGATGGTATTTCTGGGCTGTAGTGTTAATAGTGAGGTGGTATGAGTCTGGTGGTGGTGGTGGTGGTGGTGATGATGGTGGGGGTAACTGTGGTGGTGGTGTCGTGAGGTGGTATTTCTGGTATGAGTGAGTATAATGGTGGTGGTGGTGGTGACTGTAGTGGTGTAGTGGGTGTTATTACTGACGTGTGTGATGTGGCAGAATTGCAGTGGTATAAAAGAAATATATAGTGAGTGTGACTTTGGTTAGTGTGAAGTGTGATGCGAGTTTCACCTCAAATGTGGGTGTTCTTATTGACGTGTGTGATGTGACAATGTTTTACTAGTTGTGAGTGTAACATTGGCTGATGGGAAGTATTATGTGGCTTTCATCTCTAGCGGGCTTTTTTTTATCAGCGGGCTTTTTTATTATTGTTTCCTTTTTTGTGTGTGCCCTTGAGCTGCCTCCTTTGTTGTAAAAAAAAAAAAAAATGTGGCTGTCAATAATAGACTACCAGGGGTCATACATTTCGGCGCGCCAGCACACAGATCAAATATGACACAATGAAACTATAGTGAATCTTAACGTGCTTTCTATGTAATTCCGCGGTGTTGGGTTTGATATATTTAGCTTGGGGAAAGTTTATGATATTCGCCGAGTCTTTTCTTGTCTTTTGTGTGTGTGTCTCAAGGGCTGTTAGGTTAGCTTAAGTTAGGTTCTGCTGGGACTGGTAATTCTTTTTCCTGCAGCTCTCCCTGTTGTGTAATTAAACTCTAGTGGTGGTGGTGGTAGTGAGGGGAGGGGGTAGTGGTGGTGGTGCTGGTTGTGGTGGTGGATGTGGTAATGGTGGTGATGTCGGTGGTAACGGTTGAGGAGCTGATGGTTAGAAGTGAATTAAAGTAAAATATATAAGAGGAGAGGAGTGCGGAAGAGAAGGAGAATGATGATAATAATAGTAGTAATAATAATAATAATAATAATAATAATAATAATAATAATAGTAACAATAACAATAATAATATGAAGAAAAAATAAAAAGAAGAGAAAAAATAAAGAAAAAGAGAACAAGAAAAAGAAAAAAAGGTGAAGAAAAAGGAAAAGAAGAAAATCGGGAACACGAACAACAAGAACAAGAAGTCGAAGGTTAGAGTGGCAACAAATTAGAAGAAAAGTATAAAAAAACGAACACGAGAAAAAGCAAACAAACAAACAAAATCATCAACAACAACAACAGCAACACAGAATAGAAAAACAAGAACAACAAGAAT
This sequence comes from Eriocheir sinensis, assembly GCF_024679095.1. NCBI lineage: Eukaryota > Metazoa > Arthropoda > Malacostraca > Decapoda > Varunidae > Eriocheir > Eriocheir sinensis. The sequence goes on from NC_066521.1 coordinate 16,367,698, forward strand.
AAAAAAAGGTCAACAACAATACAAGGACGAAGAACAATAAGAACAAGAAAAAAAGAAAAGCTGATTGGGAAACAAAATCCACAAAAACAAAACAAAAAAAAGAGAAAAAAATACCATGAAAAAAGCTAGTCGACCCAACACTGAGAGGCACAGACAAAAAAAAAAAAAAAAAAAAAAAAGAAATAGAAAAAAAAAAGTAAAAAGAGACGACTACCAAAGAGGAAGCAAAAAAAAAAAAATAAAGCAAAAACAAACAAACTCAGATCTGGAAAAGGAGAAAGAAATCGAGAGAGAGAGAGAGAGAGAGAGAGAGAGAAATGAAAAAAAAAGATGCAGGTCACTTCTCTCCACACTCTTCTTCCCTTTGATCCTCGGCCGTGGTATGAGGTATGCAAATGTAAGCTATCTCTCTCTCTCTCTCTCTCTCTCTCTCTCTCTCTCTCTCTCTCTCTCTCTCTCTCTCTCTCTCTCTCTCTCTCTCTCTCTCTCTCTCTCTCTCTCTCTCTCTCTCTCTCTCTCTCTCCATTTTTATCTTTTTTCTTTATATATTTTTTTTTTGTATTTTACTTTCACTCCTTTCGTTGACTCGTTCCTTGCTTCTTCCTTCCTTCCTAGTTCATGTTCTCCTCCTCCTCCTCCTCTTCATCTTCCTTCTCTTCTTCCTCCCTCTCTCTCTTCTTCCTCCCTCTCTCTCTTCTTCCTCTCTCTCTTCTTCCTTCCTCTCTCATTGTCGGCCTTCCTTATCCTTCCTCCTCCTCCTCCTCCTTCTCCTCCTCCTCCTCCTCCTCCTCCTCCCCCTCCTCCTTCTCCTTCTCCTTCTCCTCCTCCTCCTCCCGTGTCTCTTTCTAGTTTATATCTGTGAAGGTTTTTTTTTCTTCCCTTTTTACCAGCAAGAGGAAGAGGAGGTATAAGTTATGGTGTTTTGTTTGCCAGTTTTTGTGTTATTTTTTAGTGTTGTAAGTGTGTGTGTGTGTGTGTGTGTGTGTGTGTGTGTGTGTGTGTGTGTGTGTGTGTGGTGTACTGTTTGTCTGTGTGTCTGTCTGCCTGCCTGCCTGCTTGTTTTTATGTTTGTGTTTGCCTTTCTCTCTCTCTCTCTCTCTCTCTCTCTCTCTCTCTCTCTCTCTCTCTCTCTCTCTCTCTCTCTCTCTCTCTCTCTCTCTCTCTCTATTTTATATTAAATTTGTACGTTCTCATTTCTTCTCCACCTATTGACGCCCCCCCCCCTTCCCCCTCCCTCTCCTTCCCCCGTTCCCTCCCTCCCCTCAATAGCAAATAATGACCAAGACTTTTAATACAAGACCAGACGAAGGAAGACCACCTCACTGACCCCCCCCCTGCACACACACACACACACACACACACACACACACACACACACATGGGCAGAACGTAATAATATAACTCAATTTAAAGAAGACTAAAATTGATGAAGGAAGGAGCGTCGCACATACCTCACCTCTCCCTCTCCCGGCCAGGTGTGTCGAGGTGTTATTAATATTAGTCCCTTATTACCTGCTGCCTTTGTGATCTCTTTGACCTGACGTGTGTATGTGAGGGTGAGGGAGATATAGTGAAGGAGCTGGTGAAAGTTTCGTTTATTGCTGGCTTTCGTAACTCTTATATTAACCCGCAGTGAGTGATAGTGATCGTGAAGAAGATAGTGAAGGATTTTTGCCAGGGATGGATATATGATGTTTTTGAGGACTGACGTATGCTAATTGTATCGTCAAACATCATAACCAGCAACTTATAGCATAAATCAACAAAGAATGACCTCACTTTGCTGTATTGAAAGTCTCATTTGTAAGGAAACATTTATGAATTTTCTGAGGCAAGATCTATAGTAATTGTTTGGGGTTTTGTTAGGTTAGGTTAGGTTGTTTAGGGTATCTTAAAACACAAGATTGCCAGCAACTTATGGCATAAGTCAACAAAGAATGACCTCACCTCGCTGTATAGAAAGTCTCATTAGTAAGGAAGCATTAATGAGTTTTCTGAGTCAAGGCCTATAGCAACTGTTTGGGGTTTTGTTAGGTTATAGGTTAGGTTAGGTTAAGTTTAGGATATCTTCAAACACATGAACGGCGGGAACTTATGGCACAAATCAACAAAGGAAGAACTCACCGTGTCAGACATTAAATTTGATTAGTAAGGAAGCATTTATGAATTTTCTGAGTGCATACATAGTGACTATATGGGTTATAGTTAGGTAAGTTTTAGGTTATCTCCAAGCACACGACAGCCAGCGACTTATGGTATAAATCAACAAAGAATGAGGTCACTTTGTTACATTGAAAGTCCCATTAGCAAGGAAGCAAATATGATTTTTCTGAGTCAAGTCGTATGGTAATTGTTCGGGGTTTTGTTAGGTTAGGTTAAGTTTAGGGTATCTTCGAACACATGACGCCAGCAACGTACGGTATAAATAAACAAAGAAAGACTTCAGTGTGTTATGTAGTAAGTCTGATCAGTAAGGAAGCATATATGACATTTTTTAGTCAAGACGTTTACGTATTTGGTAGCTGTTCGCGGTATTGTTAAGTTAGGTTAAGTTTAGGGTATCTTCAGACACAAGATCGCCAGAAACTTTTGGCATAAATCAACAAAGAAAGACCTCCCTTTGTTAGATAGCACGTCTCATTACGCTGGAGGACATTCGTTTGTGATAGGCAGAAAGGGATAAGGACAAGACATAATAAGTAGATGCAAGAGAGATATACGAAAGAGGTGAGAGGTAGAAAGAGACAGACAAAATGAAAAGACGAGAGAGAGAGAGAGAGAGAGAGAGAGAGAGAGAGAGAGAGAGAGAGAGAGAGAGAGAGAGAGAGAGAGAGAGAAACGAAAGAAAGAAATGAGACAGGAGATAAAAACAACAGAGATAAAAAAAGGGAAACGAAAGGAGGAAAAGAATGAAGACTAAGTAGTGTGTGATGCTGATAGTGAGGAAGATAGTGAAATATTCCAACATTACGGAACCCTCAAGGAAACTTTCATCCGCCATGTGTGTAATAGTAATAGTGAGAGATAGTGACCGATAGTGAAGGTGATAGTGAGGGATGCCTACTTTACTGACAATCCAAGAAAACATTAATTCCCCGTATGTGTGACAGTGAGTTATAGTGAAGGATAATGAGTGATAGAGATAGTGAAAGAAATTGCGAGTGATAGTGAGGACCGTGAATGATAGTGATAGTGAGATTGTGAGTGATGGTGAAGGAGATAGTAATATTGATAGTGAAGGAGAGTGAGTGATAGTGAGGGAAATAGTGATAGTTAAAGAAATTGTGAGTGATAGGGAATGGTAGTAATAGTAATTGATAGTGAAGGAGAGTGAGTATTTTTGAAGGAGAGTGAGTGATAGTGAAGCAGATTGTGAGTGATAAGGAAGGATAGTGAGTGATAGTAAGTGTTAGTAAAAGAGATTGCGAGTGATGGTGAAAGACAATGAGTGATAGTAAATGATAGTGAAGGAGATAGTGAGATAATGATAGTGAGAGATAATGATACTGAAGGAGATAGTGAGAGATAATGATAGTGAAGGAGATAGTGAGAGATAATGATAGTGAAGGAGACAGTGAAGGAGATAGAGGTGTTTATAGTGCAGGGGATAGTGAGGGATGCCAACATTACCGACGCTATAAGGAAGCTTCACACTCGCCCCCGGGAACTCTCAAGACGCCCTCGGAAGATGAGCAAACTCCTCACCTTCACGACCGCTCCCTACACCCTTGATGAGCCCACCTTTTCACTCGGCCGCCCAGGTACACACACACGCAGACACACACACGCACACAAGCACGCACACGCCCTCCTTTCCTCAAGACAGCGGCATATGGCACTGCTGGAAGACATTCGAGGGAAACTTTGTAATCTTTCCCCTCATCCTACGCGCCCTTCCCTCTCGGCCGAGCTGGTGGGGAAGTGTTCTCAGGGCAGCTTTGTGGTTTGTGGCGCGGTGCGTTTAAGGGTGAACGGTGGGGGACTTTTCAAGTAAATTCCGGTGGTTCTGTGACACGTTCCTCCAGTTTACAGCGCGCCACAAAGTACTTTTATGGTGCGGTGTTGGTTTCACGATCTTTTCTTGGCTAATCTGCTTCTTCCTTTCCTTTCTTTGCTTTCATGTACTATTAATGCGTGAAGGGGATAGTTAACGGTAGTGAAAGATAGTGATTCTGTTGCACGTTCCTTCAGCTTATTGCGCGCTACAACGTGTTTTTATGGTGTGATGTTGGGTTCACGATCTCTTCTTCCCTAATTTACTTTTTCATTTCCTTTTCCTTCTTCCATGTACTATTTATTCGTGTACTACCCTTCTCACCCTCCTCCCATCTCCTGTCTTCGCTGTCCTCCACTTCCTCTCCAAAGTATAGTTTTATTTATTTTTTTTTATTTTTTTATTTATTATTTTTTTTTTTACTAATTTAATATCGTTTATATATATATAGTTTTAAGTGCACTAGATCCGGCGCCATATGACACTGCAGTTGCGGCGCCAAGATACAACGCTTAATAATCAATCATCCTCTCCAAAGTCCCTATTCTTAATTGTATCGGCACCTCAGATGGACCGTTCGAAAAGCCTCTCGTAGAAGTTGCTTGGATTTTCATGGACTGTTTTGTGATCGTAGTGATAATTTTACACAACTGCGCACCGGACTGGAAAATCACTCATGAAAACTCGGTTGATCTACTCTGTGGCATTGGGAAATAGTCGTTATGGGAGCCCGATGTGATAGTTTTACACGACATCTTCACCCTGGACTAGAAAATCACCCTTGAAAACCCGGTTGATCTTCCCTGTGGCCTTAGAAAACAGTCGTAATTTTAAGAAAAAGGACCCAACAAGCCTCCCACGGCCACAGGAGGCGAGAAACACTGTTTGGACGCGCTGCATCAGTCTCTGCCACGTGTCATTACGAGGAAAGCTCTTACACAGGTCTCCGAGGAAGGTGGGGTGGGTGAGGAGGGGGGGAATGGAGACAAGGAGGAGGAGACAGAATGAAAATATATTGTAGTCACCTAACTCTGCACGTCCGTTTTCTTTAATTTGTTGCACTTTCTTTGATGAATGAGCGGCTGGGAGAGAGAGAGAGAGAGAGAGAGAGAGAGAGAGAGAGAGAGAGAGAGAGAGAGAGAGAGAGAGAGTTCATTCACATGCATCGCTGCGTTCGCCTTTTATTAGTCAGACTCCCCCGTGCGTGGCTTTACTTTGGACTGCGCGTTTAACATCATTGCCTTCAACTTTTATATATGCGTTTTGTCGTAAGAATGCTTTAACGAGGTAAATCCCGCCAGACGAGTTGAGCTAACGAGGAAAACTATATTCGGAGCATCGCACGCTTGGGTCGAAGCGCCGAAATAAGACTCGGAGCGGCTTCACGGCAATTGTTCATCATTTTAGGGGAGGCGGAGGCGGAGGAAGAGGAAGAGGATCAAGTGGAGGAAGATGTCGGACGTGCTGCGCCTGTGTCCTGCTTCCTAGTGTTTTATTGACCCTTAGTGTGCTTTGTTGTGACCTTCCCTTCGTCTGCGTGACCTTCCCTTCGTCTGCGTGACCTTTCCTTCGTCTCCGTGACCCTGAGAACCACCGGGAAGATCCTGAAGGTGAGGACTGTGTGTGTGTGTGTGTGTGTGTGTGTGTGTGTGTGTGTGTGTGTTGACAGCAAGAGATTCAGCTCAAGGACAAAACACAAAAACAACAACAACAAAAAAGCCCACTGGACCCTGCTCCGAAACAAAGAAAAAAGAACGAGAGGTCAGAAGAGAGGTCAATATCGGGTGGAGGGAGAGGGGTCCTGATACTCTCCCCTTTAATGAGTTCAAGTCGTAGGCAGGAGGAAATACAGACGTGTGTGTGTGAGGGGGGGGGGGGTCTGCGGTAGCCTGGCCTGGTCACTGGGTTGGTTGGTGTTCCCGTCATGTATTTATTAGTTCAATTTGCGCCTTTAAATGGTTGTAATAATGGCGGTCGTAATGATAGTAATAATAGCACCCTGATCTTTATGTCTGTCCGCCGTTGTGATCGCTGCCAACGTTATCATTCGCGTTGTTGTTATTGCTTTTTTTTTGGCCCGATGATCGCGATGGTCGCTTATCGTGTTTTATGGAATTAGCCTTTTAGCACGGAGATGTATTGGCGGGTGTTGCGTCCATGTGTAGTTGGCGGCGTTATGGTGACGGGGACAACTTTTCATAATCCGCGGAACATAAGCGTCGGTGTGATGTTTTTTGTTTTTTTGAGTCGTAAGGTTTGTTCTCGTGTGTCCTGTCAGTCGAAAATTTGGGACAGCACGGCGTTTCAAGTCTCAGTAAGCAGGAATAAAGTCGTTAGGGTATTTGAGTGTGTTCCGTCAGTTGAATTCCAATGTCAGCAGGGCGTTTCAAGTCTCAGTAAGCAGGAATAAAGTCGTTAGGGTATTTGAGTGTGTTCCGTCAGTTGAATTCCAATGTCAGCAGGGCGTTTCAAGTCTCGGTAAGCAGGAATAAAGTCGCAAGGGTATTTATGTGAGTGTTCCGTCAGTCGAATGGGGTGAAAGGGTTAGATTTAGAGGTGGTTGCAGGGGTTTAAGATGTCTTGGTTGATAATACTAATGGCAGCACGGTGTTTGAAGTCTAAATATAGCAGTGATCAATTCAAGAGATGTCTTACGATTTATATTTGTCAATGTTTTTACTTCTGGTTGTGATCTCGAGGTAACACACTGAAATACCTTATTGATTCAAGTTTTCAATCTCCGCGGAATTACAGTGTCGTGTGGTGGTGCATTAATTCATATATTTAAGTTATCTAAGTTGAAATTGAGTTAAAACAATAAACTGGATAACGCTGACGGGAGATTGAGGTAAAGCAAAACAAAGCAGAGAATAGAAAGAAAACGGGAGTACTGTAACAAAAGGGTGGAGGGGGTACTACGGGGAAACATACATACATCGGCGTCGGTAATTGAACTTCTCATTAACGTGTCATAAATAAGATCGACGTGAGTGTTATGTGTTTTATGCTTATCCCTGTATTAGTGTTGTCGTGGATCATTGGTTGCGTTGCCCGGCTGTTTGACGCGCGGGGAAAAAAACAGAAAAAAGTTAAAAGGAAATCTGACGTGAACTAATGTCGCAAAATTTCTCTTGATAGATGAATGTGAGAGAGAGAGAGAGAGAGAGAGAGAGAGAGAGATAAATGTATTGGATTAAAAATGACAAAGCGAGGAAAAATGAGAAAAAGAGCCAACAAAACACATTTCAGAGAGAGAGAGAGAGAGAGAGAGAGAGAGAGAGAGAGAGAGGCACTGTGACTTATAATAGTACTCGCGTTTTCTCTAATTTTCATTATTCTAGCTTAGTTATTTTCACCGGGCGATACATTGTTATTCAGGCAGGTTATTTCACGCCCTTATTACTGCAGTTCCTCTTTGTTGACCTCCTCCTCCTCCGCTTTTGTGTTCACTAACGAATGGCACCACGGCTTCTGAATTCTAAATAAAGTTATATCAAAGTCGGTATATTTTTGTACGTTCTGTTAATCAAATATTAAACTTTCATCAAAGTCATGGGTATATTTTTTTCTACGTTCTCTCGGTCAGATATTAATGACAGTACGGAGTTTCAAGTCATAAAAAGCAGGAATAATTTGGTGAAGGTATTAATTTTTTTATGTAGTTCTCTGTGAGTCAAATAATAATAACAGCCGAGCGTTTCAGGTCCTAAAAATAGAAATAGGATAGGGAAGGTATTTTTCATGCAGAGTTCTGTAAGATACTAATGACACGCGCGTTACAAATCATTAAAAAAAACCCCAGTCGTGTGGGTAGTAATTTTAAGGTTCTGTCACTCAAATAGTAAAGATATCATGGCGTTTGAAGCACCAAAGGGCCAACGGTTCGGAGATGAGCATTACAGCCACGCGCAGCCATAGTGTCTGCACCCACCTTTAGTCCTCTACCTTACCTTTTTTCATGGCGTTTCAGGTCATAGAAAGTAAGAATAGAGTGGTGAAAATAACTTTCGTGTGTCCTGTCAGTCGAAAATTTAGTACAACCGAACGTTACAAGTCATGAAGAAAAGAAAAATAGTCGTGAGTGTATATATATTTTAAGGTTCTGACAGTCAAATAGTAAAAATATCAAGGCGTTTCAAGTCTTTATATATCAACAATAGAGTCGTGAGTGTAATTTTCGCGTGTCCTATCAGTCGAAAATTTAGGACAGGACAACGTTTAGGTCTTGATAAGCAGAAATAGAGTCCCGAGGGTATATATTTTAAGGTTCTGTCAGTCAAATAGTAAAAATATCAAGACGTTTCAAGTCTTTATATATCAACAATAGAGTCGTGAGTGTAATTTTCGTGTGTCCTATCAGCGGAGAATTGGACGGAGTTTCAGGTCATGATAGGCAGGAATAGAGTCGTGAGGGTATATAGGTTAAGGTTCTGACAGTCAAATAGTAAAGATACCACGGCGTTTCAAGTCTTTATATATCAGCAATAGAGTCGTGAGGGTAATTTTCATGTGTCCTATCGGTGGAAATTTTAGGATTGCACGGCGTTTCAGGTCATGATAAACAAGAATAGTCGCGAGGGTTTATATTTTAAGGTTCTGTCAAATAGTAAAGATACCACGGCGTTACAATATCAACAGTAGAGTCATGAGAGTAATTTGCGTGTGTCCTATCAGCGGAGAATTTAGGATTGCACGGCGTTTCAGGTCATGATAAGCAGGAACAGAGTCGCAGGGTATTTATTTGAGCGTGTTCTGTCAGTCGCATACTAATGGCAGCGCGGCGTTTCAAGTCTAAATATAGCAGCGATCGATTCAAGAGGATGTTTTATGTTTTATCAGCCGGTTTTTGGGATAAATAGTGGAGAGTTGATATAAATAGACGTGTGTTTTTAGGTTATTCAATTTTTATTTGGAAATTCGGCTTTTTTCGGTATTTGTTCTATAATCATGCGTCTTTTTAGTATGTTTTAGTGTGATGCTTACGACCCCTGCACTTCACTTTACCTTGATTGAGTTCATGCATTTGAATTTTATATATATATATATATATATATATATATATATATATATATATATATATATATATATATATATATATATATATATATATATATATATATATTTTTCTCTCTCTCTCTCTCTCTCTCTCTCTCTCTCTCTCTTTCGCAGCTTATGCAATTCAAGCACACTACTTCTTATGCGCGCGCGCGCGCGCGCACACACACACACACACACACACACACACACACACACACACACACACACACACACTCTCTCTCTCTCTCTCTCTCTCTCTCTCTCTCTCTCTCTCTCTCTCTCTCTCTCGTAAGAATCCCTGTGCTGCACCGCCTCCCTCAGCCTGGCCCTCCCCGGTAGCCACTCTTGCCTGGCGCTCGTATCCCCCCGGCGTGCGTTGAGCCTCGTCCGCGACCCAGTCAAGCGGCGGCACGAGAGCTCCCATTGAGGTTCTGAGGATGCCGCCGCTGCCGTCGCCTCCATCAGAGTATTGAACGCGAAACCTTGGATGTCAGAACGCTGGACTAGTTTCGGAGTCTTTTGAGCGGGAGGTATAGTTTTTTTTCTTCTCTTTTCTCTCTTTCTCTTTGCCTGGTCGATGTGTTGGTGCTGTAGGGTTTGAAGGTTAGAATGTGACCTTTATTTCAATATTTGGCACTATTTCTTTCCTTCCTTCCTTCGTTTCTTTTCTTCATGTACTTTCCTTTCCTTCAGTAGCTAGGCGATGTGTTGGTAGGATGTGACGTGGGTTGTAGGGTTTGAAGGTTAGAATGTGACCTTTTACTTCAATATTTGCCACTATTTCTTTCCTTCCTTCCTTCGTTTCTTTTCTTTCTTCATGTACTTTCCTTTCCTTCTGTATCTGGGCGATGTGTTGGTAGGATGTGTCGTGTGTGTTGTAGGGTTTGTAGGGAAGAATGTGACCTTTTACTTCAATATTTGCCACTATTTCTTTCCTTCCTTCCTTCGTTTCTTACCTTTCTCTATTTATTTTCCTTTCCTTCAGTAGCTAGGCGATGTGTTGGTAGGATGTGACGTGGGTTGTAGGGTTTGAAGGTTAGAATGTGACCTTTATTTCAATATTTGCCACTATTTCTTTCCTTCCTTCCTTCGTTTCTTACCTTTCTCTATTTATTTTCCTTTCCTTCAGTAGCTGGGCGATGTGTTGGTAGAATGTGACGTGTTGTAGGGTTTGTAGGTTAGAATGTGACCTTTTCTTCACTGTTTTCCATCATTTCTTTCCATCCTTCGTTTCTTCTCTTCCTTCATCCCCTTTCCTTATCCTATCTTTTTCCTAATCCCTGGCAATCTGAAATACGCAATAACTAGTCGTTGGAATGGTAAGATGTGGTGTGTATGGGACCTTCAACATTCTCCATTACCTCTTTCCTTTCTTCATGTACTTTCCTCTCCCTTTCTTTTTTCTATCCCCTCACAATCTGACACCTGCAGTAGCTAGTCGATGTAATGTTTGAATGTTTAGTGTGTTGTAGGATTTCCAGGCTAGAATGGGACCTTTACTTCACTGTTTTTAACTATCTCCTCCTTTCTTCATGCACTCGTACTCGTATGGAGTGTGTCATCTGTGGGGGGGGCTCCTCACACACAGCTCTGACTGGAGGAGAGGAGGCTAAGGCTCTCTTCATCTCATCAGCATCTCTCCTCCTTTACTTCTACCTCTTAAATCTCGCCTGCTTTCTTCCTTCTATCTTCTATCTTCTATCGATATTTCCACTGCTGACTGCTCCTGCGAATACTAACCCTCTGCCCCCTGCACCTCACTCCCCCTCATGCTCATCCCTACTCACTGGTCCTCCTTATATACTTTTAATTAACTTCATCTTTCATTCATCCCATCTTCCTCTAAACTCTGGACTTCTCTTCATTTCCTCCATATTCCCGACCTAAACCTCTTCCTCCAGCAAGAGACTTCCTCCTCTCAAGACCCAAACTCCAGGACCTCCTTTTCCAAGATCCCTTCTTTATTTCTTTTTTTTTTCTTTAGGAGTTTTTTTTTTTTTTTTTTTTTTTGCTTTTTTGCTTTTTGCTGTTTTTTGTTGTGTGTAAAAAAAAAAAAAAACTTCCCTTACAGTTTCATTTTCTTTTCCCTGACAATCGGAAACACAGAGTAGCTTGTCGTTGTAATGGAAAGATGTTCGTGTGTTGTACGGTTCTGAGGGTAGAATGGGAGCTATTTTTTTTGTTTGTTTTTACAGCAGAGGAATCAGTTCAAGGGCATAAAAAAAAGGAAAAAATGTGAAAAAATAGCCCGCTACTCACTGGTCCTATTATATTTTACCTATTATGTTATACTTCACTATTTTCCACTACCTCCTTCCTTCTCTCATTCATGCGCTCTCCTACCCCTTTCACTTTTCTATTCCCTGACATTCGGGAGTACGCAGTAGCTAGTCACTGTAAAAGTAAGATGTAGCGTGTATTGCAGTAGCTTTTCGAGGCTAAAAAAATACTATATTCTGTTTGATGATAACTTAAGAGGACGGTGCAACGTTAGCATATCACGGAAGATGTGTTAAGTGTATAGCTGATGGTGGTATTGGGTTCCGCAAAAAAGACAGGCTATGCTTTGAAATGACCCAAGGAAACATTAATACATTGTGAGTGTGATAGTGAGTGATAGTGGAGAATGAGAGTTTGTATGTAAATGAGTGATAGTGATAGTGAATGATAGTGAATGATAATGGAGTATGAGAGTTTGTATGTAAGTAATAGTGAAAGATTGTGAGTGAGTGAAAGAGCGAATGGTAAGGAATTCAACAAAGTGACGGATAGACTTGGCCTGCTGATAGTGGTAAAACGTTCCGCAAAAAAGACGAGTATGTATATTGTGAAAGAGAAGGATCTGTACGTAGCCAATGGTAATAGATTCCACAGAGAGACAGACAAACGTGTGAGAATAGTTTGAAAGGGATGGATCTGTACGTGAAAGGAAACCCATGATGTTCTTAAAAGATTATATAGAGTAAGAAAAAAGTAGCTTATAGTTTATAGACGAGTACCTTTCAGTCAATAAACCACTGAATAAATAGATAGATAGATAGATAGATAGATATAGAGAAGAAAGGAAAGACAAAAGAAAAGGGAAGAAAAGAGAAGAGAAGAGAGAAGAAAAGGAAATAAAATAAAAGAAAGGAGTGAAAAGAAAAGATAAAAGGAACGAAAAGAGAATAGAGAAATACCTTCACCCGTTCCCACCTCCTCTCTCCTGCCTTCACGCACTTTCCTCTCCTCTCCCTGACAAACGAAAGCCGGCAGTGAATTAGTCAAGGATAGATTAACTCGAGGACAAAAGGATGAACAGAGAGAAAGGAAAAAGAAAACGAAGAAGAAGAAGAATTGGCCGCCTACTCAACCTCTCTACATCCCTCCATTCATCGTCAGCTGCGCCATTGAAAAGCGGAGGGAAATTATACCATTTAAATTTCCATTCTTTAATTAGCGGTTTTCCATTTGCAATCCCGAATTATGGATGCCGCCGCTGGTCCTGTTGTTGTCGTCATTGCTTTGCTTACTGGTGGTGGGTGGGTGGGTGGGTGGAGGCGGAGGTGGTGGTGGCCGGTGGACTGACGTTGCGGTATAAGCCATGTGGGTGTAAATCGCGCGTGGGCTGTCGTAAATATCCTTATTACGCGATTTCCAAATTTCCATGGCAGTCGCAGGATAGTCGATGTACGATTATAATGTCGTTCCTCTTTTGCCGGAGAATGAGGGATGGGAAATTCCGGCCATGACAATACTCTCTTTTATATCCCCGAGTGTGATTGTGTCTCTCTCTCTCTCTCTCTCTCTCTCTCTCTCTCTCTCTCTCTCTCTCTCTCTCTCTCTCTCTCTCTCTCTCTCTCTCTCTCTCTCTCTCTCTCTCTCTCAAGCGTGTTTTTTCGCTCTTTTCTCATTTTTTACCTCATTCGGTCTGTTTTTTTTTTTAATCCAATAGATCCCATTCAGTTGATATACTCTCCAATCCCCCCCCCCCCCTCTCTCTCTCTCTCTCTCTCTCTCTCTCTCTCTCTCTCTCCTATTCTTTACTGTTTCTGAGGGAGCATTTTCGTGGCTGGCTGGTTGGTTGGCTGGCAGCGTCCCATGAAAAGTGTTCGAGTTTTTGTTGATCGCTTGCATAGTTGATGGGAGAGAGAAAATATGCGAAACTTTGTCCAGAAGGCGAGAGAGAGAGAGAGAGAGAGAGAGAGAGAGAGAGAGAGAGAGAGAGAGAGAGAGAGAGAGAGAGAGAGAGAGAGAATATCAATTGACTGGGATCTATTGGATTAATAAAAAAAAAACATAGTTGCATAGTCGATGGGAGAGAAAAAATATGCGAAACTTCGTTCAGAAGGTGTGTGTGAGAGAGAAGAGAGAAGAAAGAAGAGAGAAAGAGAGAAGAGAGAGTTGGGAAGGGGTCGTAGTTCCTGATAAGGGGAAGCCAGCCTAAACTTTGAGCCGGAGAGAGTCAGACAGACAGACAGACGAGAAGACAGACACAGACAGAGACAATCCCAACCAGAGAGAGATTGAAACAGACTAACAGACAGACTAACGACAAACAGACAAACACGGACTAGAAAGCAAAGGTCAAAAAGAAGAGCGACGAGAGGAAAGAGGGGACCAAAAGAGTGTGTGTGTGTGTGAGAGAGAGAGAGAGGGAGAGAGGGAGAGAGAGGGAGAGGGAGAGCCGAAGAGTGGGGTTCCAGGAAAGAGAGTAAAGGATCTCGGAAAGGGAAATGAATAGAAATGGTTGAGAGGGGGACGGAGTGGGGAGAAAGGGATTAGAAGAAAGAAGAATAAGAGGAGGAGGAGGAGGATGAAGAGTGGTGGTGGAGGAGGAGAAAATGGAGGGGAGGAGGAAAAAGAGAAGAATTTGGAGGAACACAGCATATTTTTATTATTATTCTCTCTCTCTCTCTCTCTCTCTCTCTCTCTCTCTCTCTCTCTCTCTCTCTCTCTCTCTCTCTCTCTCTCTCTCTCTCTCTCTCTCTCTCTCTCTCGCTACCGCTACCAATCTGTCTCTATAATTACTCCATCCGTCTTTCATTATCTCGTAATATCCACCTATTTGTCGGAATTTATATATATGTAATTAGATGGGACACAATAACACCCCCACTACCACCAATGACATCCCCCCCCCCCCTCTACCACCACCACCACCACCATCGCCACCCTTTCAGACACGGGCCGCAGCCGTTCCCTTTCCTCGCCGTCGCCTCCCTTCGTAATCATCTTTTCACGTGTATAAATTTACGGTCTTCAGCTTGCCAGTGGTGGAGGGCTGAGAGCTTCCCGCGTGCATCATTACTGCCTCCAACACCCCCTTCCTCAAACCCCCCATTCCTCCTCCGCCTCCTCCTCCTCCTCCTCCTCCTCCTCCTCCTCCTCCTCCTCCTCCTCCTCCTCCTCCTCCTCCTCCTCCTCCTCCCTCTCCTCCCCCTCCCTTATCCGTCTTAACTGAACGCCGTGGACGAGAATCCCAACAGAGATTTGTCATTTTCTTAAAGCTGTGAGAGATTCGCGTAATGAGACGAGACCGAAGGGAGAGTACAAGTGAAAGGGAGAGTTGAGAGGAGGGCGGGAGAGTAGAAAGCATGAAGGGAGAGGAGCAAAGAGAAAGTAGATGAAGAGAAGGGAAAAGAGTGAAGGGAGAGAAGATAAAGCGAAGGGAGGATAGAGAGAGTGAAGAGAGAATGGAAAGGATGGAGGGAGAATGTATTAAGTAAAGAGACTGAGGAGGAAGTGAAGGGAAAGTAGGAAGGAAAGGAAGGTGGAAAGATGTAAAAGAAATTAAGAATGAAGGGAGGATGGAGGAAAGTAGAGGGAGAGTAGAGAGAATAAAAGGAAGGTAGAGGAAGTTAAAAGAGAAGAGAATATACGGAGAACAGAGAGGAGGGAAGGGAGAGGAAAGGGAGAGTGAAGAGGGAGTGAAGAGGAAGCAAAGAAAAGACAGAGGAAATTATGGAAAGTAGTATTGGAGAGAAGAAAAAGAGTAAAGGGAAAACAAAGTAAAGGGAGAGGAAAGGGAGAGTGAAGAGAGGGAGTAAAGGGAAAACAGGAAAGTAAAGGGAGAGAAAAGGGAGAGTGAAGAGAGGGATTACAGGGAGTGAAGGGAAAACATTGGAAAGTAAAGGGAGAGGAAAGGGAGAGTGAAGAGAGGGAGTGAAGTGGAAGTTAGGCTGCGAGGGAAAGGTGAGGCGAGGCAGGTGTAGGTCAGGTAAGAGTGAGCCTGAGCCGTGTGTGTGTACGTAGGTGTTGAGGGGAGCCGGGGTGAATTAATTGTGTTTGCGATGCAGGAAAACTTAAAAGGTGGGCTTGTGAATTAATTTGAATAGAGAGCAGGGCGTGGAGGGGGACGAAGCTGAGGTATATTGTGGACTTTTTCCCTTGTGTAACCCATAGCGCGGGTAGGCTTTCTTGAGTGGCCATATAGAGTAGTTGACCCCAAGTTGTTAGTGGCACGGGTGAATTTATTTATAGTGGCCGCGTAGAGGGGGACGTGACTGAAATATATTGACTTTCTCCTCTGTGTGACCCATAGCGCGGGTAGGCTTTCTTGAGTGGCCGTATAGAGTAGTTGGCCCCAAGCTGTTAGTGGCGCGGTTGAATTTTTTTTATAGTGATCTCCGGGATATTTAACTTATGATACGACTCTTCGCTTAGCTCTTTCTGCTCCTCCCCATGCTTCTTTTGTCTGAAATAATTGAAGTGAGGGTTGATTAATGACCCCTGCTGCCCCATTGTGTTAGGGAACAGGAAAATTTAAGAAGTAAGGTTATAAATGATCAGGAACCGTGTGCAGAGGGTGTAGAGGGTCACTAAATTGTCTATGAGGTGTGAAAACGGTCAAAGAGTAATGTTCCAGATGGTTGAAAGCAGTATGAATATCTTAATGGAAATCGGGAAGAGTTAATATATAGGGATAATTACATAGAAAAAGGTTCACGCAAGTTCTAAGTGGTGAAAAGTGTCTGGGTCGTATTACTAAACATTTCGTCGCCCAAGTTCACCTATTTGACAAGGCTTTCGTAGGAGTTTGGGACATTTCCAGGGGTAGTTTTATGACCCTGGTGGTAGTTTGACACTTCTTCTGTACTGTGAACCTAAAGAAACACTCACTGGAACCCGACTGACCCCCTCTTTGACATTTAGAAATAGTTGATGTTAGAAGCGAAAATGTCTTATAATACAAACCTCTGTCTCCTGGTGTGCTTCTCTAGATTGAAATTATTAAAGTAAGGGTTGACTGATAGCCTCTGCCTCTCCAGTGTATTAAAGGGACAGGAGAGGACAGGTAAACTAACGAAGTGAGGTTATGAATGTTCAGAAATGGTGTGCAAGGTGTTAAGGTGAGCTGGTGTGAACTGATTGCCTGTGTAAAGTGTAAAAAAGGTAGAAAGTTAAAGTTGTGCATTCCAGTGTTTTAAAGGGACAGGAGAGTACTGTTAATTTTAAGAAGTGAGGTTATAAATGATCAGAAATGATGTATATGGCATGTAAAGGTAAGGTAGTGTGATCAAATTGTCTATATAAAGTGTAAAAAAGGTAAAAATCTCAAAGTTGCGAAGGGATAAAGAAATAGTTAAATCGTATAAGTAACCCAATACGTAAAAAATAAACAATTAAAGTTATTGGTGGTAAAGAACGTTTGTGATAAGTTGAGATTGACGTGGAACGATGAGTAGGGTGCAGAAAGTTGAGGGAAAAGTTACTCAAAGCTCTAGGTATGTTTTTTATAGCGTAGTTTAGGTTTCGGGTATATGTATAATGTGTAGTGCAAGTTTAAGAAAGTTGAGGGGAAAGTTACTAAAAGCTCTAGGTGTTTTTATAGCGTAGTTTAGGTTCTAAGTATAAGTATAATGTGTAGTGCAAGTTTTAAGTATATACGTGTGTAGTGTTGGTTCAATGTGTATGCGTAGAGAAAGTAGATGAAATAAAGAGAAAGGAGCGAAGGGAGAGAAGATAAAGCGGAGAGAGGGTAGAGAGAGCGAAGAAAGAATGGAAAGGATTAAGGGGAAAATATATGAAGTAGAGAGACGGAGGAGGAAGTGAAGTGAAAGAAGTAGTGAAAGGAGAGTAAAGGGAGAGTAGCAAGAGGGAAAAGAAAGGAGGAGTGAAAGGAGAAGAGAGAGGAGAGTAAAAGGAGGGAAACTGAAGAGAAAATAATGGAAGTAAAGAGTAGATAATGTGGTGTAGATTCTAACGTCGTTGTTCTTTGACGCTTCCTTCTCTCACACCAATAATTTCTAAAGGCCAAAAAAAAGAAGGTAAGCGCTTCCTCACGAGTGCCTCTCTTCGTTCATGGTGCGGAGGCTTTGTCAAACTACCACCAGGGTCATCAAACTACCCATGGAAATGCCCACTAATGCTACGAAAGCCTTGTTAAATGTGTGTGCTTGGACGCCGAAAGGTTCCAGAATATGACCTTCAGTATCTGTGTAGTGTGTGTGGTGCAGGTACACATTGCAATATTCTTTTAGATAGCTTGGCTTGAATAACCGTAATCATCATGGATACAGAAAACACAATCACATCAAAAGAGACAGAGTTTGGTGAGGAGACTAGCCATCAAGAATCACTTTTTACCCCTGCACATGTCGAACAGGTGGTGAGTTATCCAATTAGTTTTGTCATTTATGCAAATCATTTTGAACTTAAACCTTAAGCTCAAAGGTTATCTATCTTGAATAAGTACCTTATTATTATTTGAAATACATTTTCTTGGCCTTTTGCCTGTGTAATAACACAGATCTAATAATTCCTACCTCCTTGTATCTATGTGTGCACATGTTTTCTATTGCAATCCATATCATTAGTTAAATCCAATGGATCATCCATTCCTCCAAACCCCTAAACCTTCAATCAATAGGCAGCTCTACATTAACTGATTTGCCTTTATTTACCCGCGAGGCCACAGTGATGGAGCGCCTCGTCGGTCAGGCATGGTAATGGTGGGCTTGTTTAAGCAATCGTCTGGTCCAGTGACGGAGCGACGGTCAATCTGTAATGAATGTATAATAAGTGAGGCCGAGCGAGGAGCGGAGGGCAGAGGGCGAAGGGGACGGCATGCGATAAAGGAGCATGAGGCGGAGAGAACAGTGTGTGTGTGTGTGTGTGTGTGTGTGTGTGTGAGTGACGAGGAGCATAAGCTGGAAAGCACGTTGTGTGTGTGTGAGTGTGTAACGTCACTTTTTGTATTTGATCCCTAAATAAATCAGCAGCTCAAGCAAACGGTGCACGCATCGCGTGCCTGGTGGCAGGCCTGGCGGTATGCTGCCTGCTATGAGGCCCCGCGCGCAGCACCTCTAAGGTGCTAGAGATGCGGCGGGCGTGGGAGGCCGCGGGCCCCCACACGAGCCTCCTGGGGAGGGTGCGGGGCCGCCTGGCCGAGGCCTCGTGGCTTGGGCCCATACGCCCGGCGCCTCCACGGGACCCGCTCTCCAAGTGCGGCCTGTTGCCCTTCGGCAGTCCCGGCGCCGGCGGGCTGCGGGAGGCCCTGTGGCTCATGGACCACGCACGGGGAAGTCTGGACTGCCTGGAACGCCAGGTCGAGCTGTCCTCGCCGAGCACGAGGCGCTGGTGGGCAGACTCCAGGTGGTCGCGGACTGGAGCCTCATCCTCATCCTGCTGGCCCTCCTAGCGGAGTGCAGCAACTTGGTGCGGAAAAGCAGGACGCGGCAGAGCCAGCCGCGGGAAAAGAAAAGACTCCCTGCTTCAGGGGAGCCAGTGGCCTTGCAGGAGGCACCCCTTGCACGGGCCCGGTCACCTAAGGCGGAGCAACCGGGAGAGGAGGCGTCCCTCCCCACCGAAACTGCCGGGGTAGTGCCTGAGCCAGTGCCCGTCGTGTCCTGAGCCAGTGCCCGTCGTGTCCTGAGCCAGTGCCCGTCGTGTGCTGAGCCAGTGCCCGTCGTGTGCTGAGCCAGTGCCCGTCGTGTGCTGAGCCAGTGCCCATTGTGTACTGAGCCAGTGCCCGTCGTGTGCTGAGCCAGTGCCCGTCGTGTGCTGAGCCAGTGCCCGTCGTGTGCTGAGCCAGTGCCCGTCGTGTGCTGAGCCAGTGCCCGTCGTGTGCTGAGCCAGTGCCCGTCGTGTGCTGAGCCAGTGCCCGTCGTGTCCTGAGCCAGTGCCCGTCGTGTGCTGAGCCAGTGCCCGTCGTGTGCTGAGCCAGTGCCCGTCGTGTCCTGAGCCAGTGCCCGTCGTGTCCTGAGCCAGTGCCCGTCGTGTGCTGAGCCAGTGCGCTACGTGTCCTGAGCCAGTGCCCGTCGTGTCCTGAGCCAGTGCCCGTCGTGTCCTGAGCCAGTGCCCGTCGTGTCCTGAGCCAGTGCCCGTCGTGTGCTGAGCCAGTGCGCGTCGTGTCCTGAGCCAGTGCCCGTCGTGTGCTGAGCCAGTGCCCGTCGTGTGCTGAGCCAGTGCCCGTCGTGTCCTGAGCCAGTGCCCGTCGTGTGCTGAGCCAGTGCCCGTCGTGTCCTGAGCCAGTGCCCGTCGTGTGCTGAGCCAGTGCCCGTCGTGTCCTGAGCCAGTGCCCGTCGTGTCCTGAGCCAGTGCCCGTCGTGTGCTGAGCCAGTGCCCGTCGTGTCCTGAGCCAGTGCCCGTCGTGTCCTGAGCCAGTGCCCGTCGTGTCCTGAGCCAGTGCCCGTCGTGTCCTGAGCCAGTGCCCGTCGTGTGCTGAGCCAGTGCCCGTCGTGTCCTGAGCCAGTGCCCGTCGTGTCCTGAGCCAGTGCCCGTGGTGTCCTGAGCCAGTGCCCGTGGTGTCCTGAGCCAGTGCCCGTCGTGTCCTGAGCCAGTGCCCGTCGTGTGCTGAGCCAGTGCCCGTCGTGTCCTGAGCCAGTGCCCGTCGTGTGCTGAGCCAGTGCCCGTCGTGTGCTGAGCCAGTGCCCGTCGTGTCCTGAGCCAGTGCCCGCCGTGTCCTGAGCCAGTGCCCGTCGTGTCCTGAGCCAGTGCCCGTCGTGTGCTGAGCCAGTGCCCGTCGTGTCCTGAGCCAGTGCCCGTCGTGTGCTGAGCCAGTGCCCGTCGTGTCCTGAGCCAGTGCCCGTCGTGTGCTGAGCCAGTGCCCGTCGTGTCCTGAGCCAGTGCCCGTCGTGTGCTGAGCCAGTGCCCGTCGTGTCCTGAGCCAGTGCCCGTCGTGTCCTGAGCCAGTGCCCGTCGTGTGCTGAGCCAGTGCCCGTCGTGTCCTGAGCCAGTGCCCGTCGTGTCCTGAGCCAGTGCCCGTCGTGTCCTGAGCCAGTGCCCGTCGTGTCCTGAGCCAGTGCCCGTCGGGTGCTGAGCCAGTGCCCGTCGTGTCCTGAGCCAGTGCCCGTCGTGTGCTGAGCCAGTGCCCGTCGTGTCCTGAGCCAGTGCCCGTCGTGTGCTGAGCCAGTGCCCGTGGTGTCCTGAGCCAGTGCCCGTGGTGTCCTGAGCCAGTGCCCGTCGTGTGCTGAGCCAGTGCCCGTGGTGTCCTGAGCCAGTGCCCGTGGTGTCCTGAGCCAGTGCCCGTCGTGTCCTGAGCCAGTGCCCGTCGTGTCCTGAGCCAGTGCCCGTCGTGTCCTGAGCCAGTGCCCGTCGTGTCCTGAGCCAGTGCCCGTCGTGTCCTGAGCCAGTGCCCGTCGTGTCCTGAGCCAGTGCCCGTCGTGTGCTGAGCCAGTGCCCGTCGTGTCCTGAGCCAGTGCCCGTCGTGTCCTGAGCCAGTGCCCGTCGTGTCCTGAGCCAGTGCCCGTCGTGTGCTGAGCCAGTGCCCGTCGTGTGCTGAGCCAGTGCCCGTCGTGTCCTGAGCCAGTGCCCGTCGTGTGCTGAGCCAGTGCCCGTCGTGTGCTGAGCCAGTGCCCGTCGTGCTGAGCCAGTGCCCGTCGTGTCCTGAGCCAGTGCCCGTCGTGTCCTGAGCCAGTGCCCGTCGTGTGCTGAGCCAGTGCCCGTCGTGTGCTGAGCCAGTGCCCGTCGTGTCCTGAGCCAGTGCCCGTCGTGTCCTGAGCCAGTGCCCGTCGTGTCCTGAGCCAGTGCCCGTCGTGTCCTGAGCCAGTGCCCGTCGTGTCCTGAGCCAGTGCCCGTCGTGTCCTGAGCCAGTGCCCGTCGTGTCCTGAGCCAGTGCCCGTCGTGTCCTGAGCCAGTGCCCGTCGTGTCCTGAGCCAGTGCCCGTCGTGTCCTGAGCCAGTGCCCGTCGTGTGCTGAGCCAGTGCCCGTCGTGTGCTGAGCCAGTGCCCGTCGTGTGCTGAGCCAGTGCCCGTCGTGTCCTGAGCCAGTGCCCGTCGTGTCCTGAGCCAGTGCCCGTCGTGTCCTGAGCCAGTGCCCGTCGTGTGCTGAGCCAGTGCCCGTCGTGTGCTGAGCCAGTGCCCGTCGTGTCCTGAGCCAGTGCCCGTCGTGTCCTGAGCCAGTGCCCGTCGTGTCCTGAGCCAGTGCCCGTCGTGTCCTGAGCCAGTGCCCGTCGTGTCCTGAGCCAGTGCCCGTCGTGTCCTGAGCCAGTGCCCGTCGTGTCCTGAGCCAGGGCCCGTCGTGTCCTGAGCCAGGGCCCGTCGTGTCCTGAGCCAGTGCCCGTCGTGTCCTGAGCCAGTGCCCGTCGTGTCCTGAGCCAGTGCCCGTCGTGTCCTGAGCCAGTGCCCGTCGTGTCCTGAGCCAGTGCCCGTCGTGTGCTGAGCCAGTGCCCGTCGTGTGCTGAGCCAGTGCCCGTCGTGCTGAGCCAGTGCCCGTCGTGTGCTGAGCCAGTGCCCGTCGTGTCCTGAGCCAGTGCCCGTCGTGTCCTGAGCCAGTGCCCGTCGTGTCCTGAGCCAGTGCCCGTCGTGTGCTGAGCCAGTGCCAGTCGTGTCCTGAGCCAGTGCCCGTCGTGTCCTGAGCCAGTGCCCGTCGTGTCCTGAGCCAGTGCCCGTCGTGTCCTGAGCCAGTGCCCGTGGTGTCCTGAGCCAGTGCCCGTCGTGTGCTGAGCCAGCGCCCGTCGTGTGCTGAGCCAGCGCCCGTCGTGTGCTGAGCCAGCGCCCGTCGTGTGCTGAGCCAGTGCCCGTCGTGTGCTGAGCCAGTGCCCGTCGTGTCCTGAGCCAGTGCCCGGCGTGTGCTGAGCCAGTGCCCGGCGTGTCCTGAGCCAGTGCCCGTCGTGTCCTGAGCCAGTGCCCGTGGTGTCCTGAGCCAGTGCCCGTCGTGTCCTGAGCCAGTGCCCGTCGTGTGCTGAGCCAGTGCCCGTCGTGTCCTGAGCCAGTGCCCGTCGTGTCCTGAGCCAGTGCCCGTCGTGTCCTGAGCCAGTGCCCGTCGTGTCCTGAGCCAGTGCCCGTCGTGTCCTGAGCCAGTGCCCGTCGTGTCCTGAGCCAGTGCCCGTCGTGTCCTGAGCCAGTGCCCGTCGTGTGCTGAGCCAGTGCCCGTCGTGTCCTGAGCCAGTGCCCGTCGTGTCCTGAGCCAGTGCCCGTCGTGTCCTGAGCCAGTGCCCGTCGTGTGCTGAGCCAGTGCCCGTCGTGTGCTGAGCCAGTGCCCGTCGTGTGCTGAGCCAGTGCCCGTCGTGTGCTGAGCCAGTGCCCGTCTTGTGCTGAGCCAGTGCCCGTCGTGCTGAGCCAGTGCCCGTCGTGTCCTGAGCCAGTGCCTGTCGTGTCCTGAGCCAGTGCCCGTCGTGTCCTGAGCCAGTGCCCGTCGTGTCCTGAGCCAGTGCCCGTCGTGTCCTGAGCCAGTGCCCGTCGTGTGCTGAGCCAGTGCCGTCGTGTCCTGAGCCAGTGCCCGTCGTGTCCTGAGCCAGTGCCCGTCGTGTCCTGAGCCAGTGCCCGTCGTGTGCTGAGCCAGTGCCCGTCGTGTGCTGAGCCAGTGCCCGTCGTGGGCTGAGCCAGTGCCCGTCGTGTCCTGAGCCAGTGCCCGTCGTGTCCTGAGCCAGTGCCCGTCGTGTGCTGAGCCAGTGCCCGTCGTGTGCTGAGCCAGTGCCCGTCGTGTGCTGAGCCAGTGCCCGTCGTGTGCTGAGCCAGTGCCCGTCGTGTGCTGAGCCAGTGCCCGTCGTGATCTGAGCCAGTGCCCGTCGTGTGCTGAGCCAGTGCCCGTCGTGTGCTGAGCCAGTGCCCGTCGTGTGCTGAGCCAGTGCCCGTCGTGTGCTGAGCCAGTGCCCGTCGTGTCCTGAGCCAGTGCCCGTCGTGTGCTGAGCCAGTGCCCGTCGTGTGCTGAGCCAGTACCCGTCGTGTGCTGAGCCAGTGCCCGTCGTGTGCTGAGCCAGTGCCCGTCGTGTGCTGAGCCAGTGCCCGTCGTGTGCTGAGCCAGTGCCCGTCGTGTGCTGAGCCAGTGCCCGTCGTGTGCTGAGCCAGTGCCCGTCGTGTCCTGAGCCAGTGCCCGTCGTGTCCTGAGCCAGTGCCCGTCGTGTCCTGAGCCAGTGCCCGTCGTGTCCTGAGCCAGTGCCCGTCGTGTCCTGAGCCAGTGCCCGTCGTGTCCTGAGCCAGTGCCCGTCGTGTCCTGAGCCAGTGCCCGTCGTGTCCTGAGCCAGTGCCCGTCGTGTGCTGAGCCAGTGCCCGTCGTGTCCTGGACCAGTGCCCGTCGTGTCCTGGACCAGTGCCCGTCGTGTCCTGAGCCAGTGCCCGTCGTGTCCTGAGCCAGTGCCCGTCGTGTCCTGAGCCAGTGCCCGTCGTGTCCTGAGCCAGTGCCCGTCGTGTCCTGAGCCAGTGCCCGTCGTGCTGAGCCAGTGCCGTCGTGTCCTGGAGCCAGTGCCCGTCGTGTCCTGAGCCAGTGCCCGTCGTGTCCTGAGCCAGTGCCCGTCGTGTCCTGAGCCAGTGCCCGTCGTGTCCTGAGCCAGTGCCCGTCGTGTCCTGAGCCAGTGCCCGTCGTGTCCTGAGCCAGTGCCCGTCGTGTCCTGAGCCAGTGCCCGTCGTGTCCTGAGCCAGTGCCCGTCGTGTCCTGAGCCAGTGCCCGTCGTGTCCTGAGCCAGTGCCCGTCGTGTCCTGAGCCAGTGCCCGTCGTGTCCTGAGCCAGTGCCCGTCGTGTCCTGAGCCAGTGCCCGTCGTGTCCTGAGCCAGTGCCCGTCGTGTCCTGAGCCAGTGCCCGTCGTGTCCTGAGCCAGTGCCCGTCGTGTCCTGAGCCAGTGCCCGTCGTGTCCTGAGCCAGTGCCCGTCGTGTCCTGGAGCCAGTGCCCTTCGTGTCCAGAGCCAGTGCCCGTCGTGTCCTGAGCCAGTGCCCGTCGTGTCCTGAGCCAGTGCCCGTCGTGTCCTGAGCCAGTGCCCGTCGTGTCCTGAGCCAGTGCCCGTCGTGTCCTGAGCCAGTGCCCGTCGTGTCCTGAGCCAGTGCCCGTCGTGTCCTGAGCCAGTGCCCGTCGTGTCCTGAGCCAGTGCCCGTCGTGTCCTGAGCCAGTGCCCGTCGTGTCCTGAGCCAGTGCCGTCGTGTCCTCAGCCTGTGCCCGTCGTGTCCTGAGCCAGTGCCCGTCGTGTCCTGAGCCAGTGCCCGTCGTGTCCTGAGCCAGTGCCCGTCGTGTGCTGAGCCAGTGCCCGTCGAGTGCTGAGCCAGTGCCCGTCGGGTGCTGAGCCAGTGCCCGTCGGGTGCTGAGCCAGTGCCCGTCGTGTGCTGAGCCAGTCCCCGTGTGCTGAGCCAGTGCCCGTCGTGTGCTGAGCCAGTGCCCGTCGCGTGCTGAGCCAGTGCCCGTCGAGTGCTGAGCCAGTGCCCGTCGCGTGCTGAGCCAGTGCCCGTCGCGTGCTGAGCCAGTGCCCGTCGCGTGCTGAGCCAGTGCCCGTCGCGTGCTGAGCCAGTGCCCGTCGGGTGCTGAGCCAGTGCCTGTCGCGTGCTGAGCCAGTGCCCGTCGCGTGCTGAGCCAGTGCCCGTCGTGCTGAGCCAGTGCCCGTCGCGTGCTGGAGCCAGTGCCCGTCGCGTGCTGAGCCAGTGCCCGTCGCGTGCTGAGCCAGTGCCCGTCGCGTGCTGAGCCAGTGCCCGTCGCGTGCTGAGCCAGTGCCCGTCGCGTGCTGAGCCAGTGCCCGTCGCGTGCTGAGCCAGTGCCCGTCGCGTGCTGAGCCAGTGCCCGTCGCGTGCTGAGCCAGTGCCCGTCGCGTGCTGAGCCAGTGCCCGTCGTGTCCTGAGCCAGTGCCCGTCGTGTCCTGAGCCAGTGCCCGTCGTGTCCTGAGCCAGTGCCCGTCGTGTCCTGAGCCAGTGCCCGTCGTGTCCTGAGCCAGTGCCCGTCGTGTCCTGAGCCATTGCCCGTCGTGTCCTGAGCCAGTGCCCGTCGCGTGCTGAGCCAGTGCCCGTCGTGTCCTGAGCCAGTGCCCGTCGTGTCCTGAGCCAGTGCCCGTCGTGTCCTGAGCCAGTGCCCGTCGTGTCCTGAGCCAGTGCCCGTCGTGTCCTGAGCCATTGCCCGTCGTGTCCTGAGCCAGTGCCCGTCGTGTGCTGAGCCAGTGCCCGTCGTGTGCTGAGCCAGTGCCCGTCGTGTGCTGAGCCAGTGCCCGTCGTGTGCTGAGCCAGTGCCCGTCGTGTCCTGAGCCAGTGCCCGTCGTGTGCTGAGCCAGTGCCCGTCGTGTGCTGACTAATTTGAGCTGGGTTTCAAGTTGTTACCCCATGAGCTGAGCTAGCAAGATTTTTTGGTGCCCATTTTTGGGCTCTGACTAGGGTACCCCACTCCAAAAATATCTGCCATTCGTCATCTTTGATTAAATAAATTAAGCTTATCATATTTTCACTCGTTTCTTATTGTTACCTGTAAAAGCTAAGCTAGCCCAATTTTTCTGTACTTTTTCATGGCCCTCATGGCCACACCCACCAACAGAGGACCGGCAGACGTATATTTCCTTGCAAATTTGCAAGATTGGAGATTCTTGCTGGGCACACCTAATTTTGCTACCTTTCCAGCTACCCTGACCCCTGCGGGCTCCCGGTCTACTAGTTATGTGTGTAAAGTTTAGTGTAGATTATAAGTGTAATTGTATAGCGTGTGTGTGTGTTGTGAAGGTTCTGTGTATGTGTAGAATGTATAGTATGTTTTAAGTATATGTGTATAGTGTAGTGTAGGTTCTAAGTGTGGTGTAAAAATATGATGTGTAGTGCGTGCAGTGTTGGTTATAGGAATGCATTTAGCGTGTGTAGTGTAGGTTTTGATTGTGGGTGAATAGCGTAATGGGACGTAGGTTTTAAATATGTATATAACGTAGTATAGGTCAAACGTATATGTGTAGTATAGGTTAATAGACTGTGTGGTGTGTAGTGTGTGTAGTGTAGCTTCTGAATGTGGGTGAATGGCGTAATGTAGTGTAGGTTTTAAATATGTGTGTATAGCTTAGTATAGATCAAACGTAAGTGTATATTGTCTAGGGGTAATTGAATACAAGGAGTCGAAGGTAAGCGTTGGTGTCGGGAGGGCAAACAGTAAACAGAAGCGGCCGGGAACTGTGTAAAGGGATGTAGCGGCGGCTTTGAATAAATAAAGGAGGCGCAGCTTAGTTGAGAGACACAGATGAATAATGTAGAGGAGACACGCCAAGGAGAGGACGGAGGAACTCGAGAAGGAGGAGAAGGAGGAGGAGAAGATGGAGGAGGAATGGGAGAGCTGTGTGACGAAGAAAAAAGAGGTTGAGGAGAAGAAATATGAAGAGGAGGAAAGGGAGAGTCTCAAGTATATGACGAAGAAAAAAGAGGTTGAGGAGAAGAAATATGAAGAGGAGGAAAGGGAGAGTCTCGAGTATATGACGAAGGAAAAAGAGGTTGAGGAGAAGAAATATGAAGAGGAGGAAAGGGAGAGTCTCGAGTATATGACGAAGAAAAAAGAGGTTGAGGAGAAGAAATATGAAGAGGAGGAAAGGGAGAGTCTCGAGTATATGACGAAGGAAAAAAAGAGGAGAAAGAGAAAAAGGAAAATGACGGAGGAGGAGGTTAAGGGGAGAAGAAAGATGAAGAGGAGGAGGAAAGTGAGAGAGATATACGATGAAAAAGGAGGAAGAAGAGGAGAAAGATGAATAGGAGAAGGAAAGGTAGAGCTGTTTGACGAAGAAAAAGGAGAAAGAGGAGGAGGAAGATGAAGAGGAGAAAAGGGAGAGTTATATGACGAGGAAAAGGAGGAAGAGAGAGAGGAAGATGAAAAGGAGGAGGAAAGGGATAGAGATATGACGAAGAAAAAGGAAGAGAAGAAGGAAGATGAAGAGAAGGAAAGGAAGAGAGATATGACGAAGAAAAGGGAGGTTAAGAGGAGAAGGAAGATGAAGAGGAAGAAAGGGATAGAGAATTGAGGAAAAAAAAAAGAGGAGGATCAGAGGAAGCAGGTATACACGCCGAGGAAATCAAACACAAACACACAAACAAACAAACACACCTGGCTCACTTGACCGGCACAGGTGATCTCTTCTCTCAGGTATTCAATTTAGCACCGCGAACCTGAATGGAAGGCAAGCGTCCCAATTTGTTTATTCAGCTCGTCAAGAAGAAAGGAACTGAAGCACACTCTCTCTCTCTCTCTCTCTCTCTCTCTCTCTCTCTCTCTCTCTCTTTATCTATATCTATCTAACTATCTATCTATCTAATCTCTCTACCGTGCATTTCCTTTCTTTTCCTTTTTTCCCAGTAATCTCAGTCTTAGTAATCTATCTCTATCTCTATTTATCTATCTATTTACCTATTTGTATCTATCTATCTGTCTACTTATCTATCTATCTATCTCTACCATGCATTCCCTTTCTTCCCCTTTTGTCTCAGTAACCCTTTGAACTGATATGCACGCGTTTTCTATTTTTTTCTATATCTATTTACCTATGTGTATCTATCTATCTGTCTTCTTATCTATCTATCTATCTGTATCTTTACCATGCATTCCATTTCTTCCCCATTGTCTCAGTAACCCTTTGAACGAATATGCACGCGTTTTTTAGTTTTCCATTCGCTTAATCATGAAGAGAACACCGACAAAGTGCTCAGTTCGGCGTTTCTAATCGCTTATTGGCAAAATGCACCTCGGCCCGATCCTCCTTTTGCTGTATCTAAACTCCCCTTTCGGCTCCGTCCCGTTGTTACTTTAGTGATGCTCTTGTTCATTTGTCGTCGGGGTACAGGAGCAAACACACAGGCACATGGCACACAGGGAGGGCGAGGTGGAGCGAGTGGGAGTAAAAGGGGGGGGGGAGGGGGGGCGTATACATCCTGGTTCATCCGCGTGGAACAAACAATTTCTAAAGCAATACATATCGGGAATTTATGATGTGTACGTCTCTGGGAATATTGTGTAGGTTATTGTGACCTCTCTCTCTCTCTCTCTCTCTCTCTCTCTCTCTCTCTCTCTCTCTCTCTCTCTGGCAATGCCTCTCGATCTCTCAATTTCTCTCTATCTCTTCCCCTCTTCACTCCATCTCTCCCTCCCTTGTCTCAATGCTTCCCTTTTCTCTCTCCTTCTCTTCCCTCTCCCTTCTTTCATCTCCCTTCTCCCCTTCCTCAGCATCACTTTAGCAGCACCCCGGTCTCAGCACCCCCCTGGACTCTTTCTCTCAGGGGTGAAATCAACTAGGCTAAAAAATTGCATCTGGGACACACTGGCGGGGTGGAGTATTTTGCCTCAAGCTCCCCTGGGAAGAGCTGTCTGCCGGGGGTACATACACAACTTTCCTCACGACTCTTTCTCCCTCTTTTTGTGCCGGAGCTTCCCTGTGTTGTCCCTTGTGTTGTCCTTCTTGTATATTAGAGAAGGCGGTGGAGGGGGAGAAGGGAAGAAAGGGGGCAGGGGTAGGAGAAGGCGGTGGAGGGGGAGAAGGGAAGAAAGAGGGAAGGGGTAGGAGAAGGCGGTGGAGGAGGAGAAGGGAAGAATGGGGGAAGGGGTAGGGGAAGGCGGTGGAGGAGGAGAAGGGAAGAAAGGGGGAAGGGGTAGGGAGAAGGAGGAGGAGGAGGAGGTATAGGAGAATAAGAGAGGAAGAAATAGGAAGGAGTGTAGGTGGACGATGTGGTGTAGGAGGATTAGAAGGAAGAGGAGGAGGAGGAGGAGGAGGGGAAGATAAAGAGGAGAACAACAACTTGGAAAAAAAGAGGAGGAGGTAAAGGAGTTCCTAGAAGACGTAGGAGGAAAAGTACTGGCGTGTGGGAAGAGGAGGAGGAGGAGGAGGATAAATAGTAAAAAAAAAGGAGGAGGAGGAGGAGGAGAAGGGGAAATTCGAAGAAGGCGTAGGAGGAGAGATACAGGTGTGTGTGTGTGTGTGTGTGTGTGTGTGTGTGTGTGTGTGTGTGTGTGTGTGTGTGTGTGTGTGTGTGTGCGTGATTGATAGTTGTGGCAGAGTTAGATGTCCCTGTGGTGTGTGTGTGTGTGTGTCGGTGTGTGTGTGGCGGTGTTTTTTTTACGCTAGAATGACAGTGGTGTGTGTGAGTGGTGTTGGTGTTTGCATTGTGAGTGATAGCGGTAGAGGTGGTGGTGGTTGATGGTGGTGGTGGTGGTGGTGGTTGATGGTGGTGGTGGTGGTGGTGGTTGATGGTGGTGGTGGTGGTGGTGGTGGTGGTTGATGGTGGTGGTGGTGGTGGAGGTGCATGCGAGCCGATTAACAACCATTCTAGTCTCTCTTGAGGTTAACAGATGCGGATGTAATGTATTTTCAGTATATATTTAACCCTCCCCTTCCACCCACCTGCTCCCCCCTTCCTCCACCCCTCCTTCGCCCCTCTCCTTCATCGTACCCGCAACCAAGCCGTCGTTCGTCCTGGGAATACATTAATCATCATCTCATTCGGCGTTTAATCTAGTCTTACCTTTCAAACCGGGGGCCAATCATCCGTTTTCCATCTCGGCTCTCAAAACGTGGCTATAATTACGCCTCACAAAAGCCCAATTAATCCTGTATGCATTACCGACTGGATTCCTTTTTACGGCCCACCATCCTTAGAGAGAGGGAGAGGGAGAGGAAGGTAGGGAGAGAGAGGGAGAGGGAGAGGAAGGTAAGGAGAGAGAGGGAGAGGGAGAGGGAGAGAACTAACAAACCTCCCCTCTCTCCTGATATACACAAGTCATGCATGATTTTTCAGTCAAGAGGGCAAGATAAACTGAGCCTTCTATCCCTTCCCTCGAACCTCTGTGGAGCTATCTGAATACCTCCCTCTCCTTCCCTCCTCCCCTCCCTTTCTTCCTCTCTCCTTCCCTCCCTCCTCTCCTTCCCTCCCTCCCTTCCCTCCCTCTCCCCTCCATCTCCTCTTTCCCTTCCTTCATTTCCTGCCTCATCCTTCCATTCGCCTCTTCAGTCCCCCTCTCCATACATCTCCTTTTCCGGTTCCCTCCTCCTCCTCCTCCTCCTCCTCCTCCTCCTCCTCCTCCATTTCCCCTTATTTGTCGGTTTCTTTTATTACCTCTCTTTCAGTAGCTCCCCTCCCTCCTCCTCTCCTCCTCTGACTCCGATTCCTTCTCTTCATTCTCCCTCCATTGTCATTCTTCTCTCCCGATCCGCCTTCGTTGACGGAGAGAAGTTTGTGTGAGTGTGGAGGAAAATGCAGACGGGAGGACCAGAGATATGCTTTCTTTCCTTATTGACAGCGTTCCTCCTCCTCCTCTTCTTCTTCTTTTTCCTCCTCTTCCTCCTCCTCCTCCTCCTCCTCCTCCTCTTATTCCCCCTCCTCGTCGTCCTCTTTCTCGTCCTCTCTCATAACAATAATACTAATACTAATTCTAATACTAATAATTATACAGTAATAAAAATAATGATGAAAATAATATCAACAAAAACAAGAAGATGAAAAAGTGTAAGAAAAAGAACGAGAACAAGACAAACAAGAAGAACAAAAGCGAGAAAGAACAAGAACAGGAAGTAGAAGCAGAACAAGAAAGAGAACAAGAAGCAGAAAAAAGAACAAAAACGAAAACGAGAAGAAACAGAATAACATGAATGAAAAATAACGAGACGAAGAAGAAGAAGTAGGAGGAGGAGGAGGAGGAGGAGGAAGAAGAATGCCAAGAAAAACAAGAATAAATAGAATAACAAGAATAACTTAATAAGAAGACTATGAAGAAGAAGAAGGAGTAGGAGGAGGAGGAGGAGGAGGAGGAGGAGGAGGAGGAGGAGGAGGAGGAGGAAGAGGAAGAATGCCAAGAAAAACAAGAATAAATAGAATAACAAGAATAAGTTTATAAGAAGACTATGAAGAAGAAGAAGGAGTAGGAGTAGGAGGAGGAGGAGGAGGAGAGGAAGAAAGCCAAGGAAAACGAAAACAACAACAACAACAACAACAACAACAACAACAACAACAACAACAACAACAACAACAACAACAACAACAACAACAACAACAACAACAACAACAACAACAACAACAACCCCAGCAGCATCAGGACGGATCTGGGCACAACCAAAAATATATATAAAGGAGAAGAAAATGCTTGAAATCAGATAAAAGAAGGACCCACAAAAAATAACACTCACCTCGCGTGCTTGCATACGTACAAACACCGACGTGCATTCCCAACCCCAAAGAGGCTTGGAGCGGATAAACCCAAAAGGACAAAAAAAGAAGAAAAGAAAAATACGGCGACGAAAAATACGAGAACGAGGAACAAGATGAAATATAAGAACGCGGAAAAGAATGAAACAGATAAGGAACGGACAAACCCAAAAGGAAGAAAAGGAAGGAAAAG
Source organism: Eriocheir sinensis (assembly GCF_024679095.1). Lineage (NCBI taxonomy): Eukaryota > Metazoa > Arthropoda > Malacostraca > Decapoda > Varunidae > Eriocheir > Eriocheir sinensis. Next base: position 16,399,179 of record NC_066521.1, read on the forward strand.
GAAGGAAAGGGTTGAAGAAAAATACGAGAACGAGGAATAAGATGAAATATTAGAACACGGAAAAGAATGAAACAGAGATAAGGAACGGACAAGCGCAAAACGAGAAAGGAAGAAAAGGAAGGAAAAGGAAGGAAAGGGTTGAAGAAAAATACGAGAACGAGGAATAAGATGAAATATAAGAACGCGGAAAAGAATGAAACAGATAAGGAACGGACAAACCCAAAAGGAAGAAAAGGAAGGAAAAGGAAGGAAAGGATAGAAGAAAAATACGAGAAAGAGGAATAAGATGAAATATAAGAACGCGGAAAAGAATGAAACAGATAAGGAACGGACAAACCCAAAAGGAAGAAAAGGAAGGAAAAGGAAGGAAAGGATAGAAGAAAAATACGAGAACTAGGAATAAGGTGAAATATAAGAACGTGGAAGAAAGACAAACATGGAAAAGAATGAAATAGCGAATAGATAACGAGGAAGGAAGAGACACGAAAAATAGTGAAACAGAGAAACAAAAGAAAATACGAAAACGGAAAATACGAGAACGAGAAACAAGATGAACTGTAAGAACGTGGAATAAATATAGACATGGAAAAAAATGGAAGAGAGATAAAGAACGGACAAACCCAAAAGGAGAAAGGAAGAAAAGAAAGGAAAGGAAGAAAAATACGACGACGAGAAATACCAGAACGAGGAATAAGATAAAATTTAAGGACGTGGAAGGAAGATAAACATGGAGAAGAATAAAATAACAAATAAGGAACTAAGAAGAACGACCTGGAAAAGAACAAAACTGCGAGAACTAGAACGAGGAAAAACGATAGACATGGAGAAGAATAAAGCAGCGAATAAAGAACGAAAAAAAAGAATAAAACAGGGAACAGAGAACGAAGTAGAAAGACAAACATGAAAAAGAATGAAATAGTGAATAATCGGCGTTTGGGAACATTCATTACGGTACTGCGGATGAATATGGAAAAAGGGGGGAGAAGGGGGGGGAGGGGGGCATACTGTTGTGCTGGAACGCCGCCCCCCATCCCCTCAACCCCCCTCACCCCCTGTCTACCTCTACTTACCTACCTAAAAAAGGGGGTATGGAAAGGGTAAGGGGGGGTCTGTTTGTGTGAATTTGGACCATGGTGGGAGCTGGCCATGTGTGTGTGTGTGTGTGTGTGTGTGTGTGTGTGTGTGTGTGTGTGTGTGTGTATGTGCGTGTGTGTGTACCTTTGCATAAGTTAGGGCGCCGCCACCTGGCCCTCCCGTCTCACCTTGTATACCTGTTCTTGATTGTGTTGTGGGAATTGTGTGTGTTTAGCAGGAACACACCGGGATTCTGAGTTACTCCTGGTGTGGTTGGTATTGTTGGTGGTTTTGTTGTTGTTGTTGGTGTTGATGTTGGTGTTGCTGGTGGTGGTGGTGGTGGTGTTAGTGTTGGTGTTAGTGTTGGTGTTGCTGGTTGTATTGTTGTTGTTGTTGTTGTTCATCTTTTTTTGTTCTTGCTCTTCTTGTTCTAGTTCTTGTTCTACTTTTTTCTTTTTTTCTCTTCTCATTATTTCTATTATTATCATCATCATCATTTTTCATCATTTTTGTTATTGCTACTACTACTACTACTACTACTACTACTACTACTTCTGTTACCACTACCACAACCACCACCACCGCTATTACTACTACTACTACTACTACTACTACTACTACTGTACTACTTTATTACCAATACCACCACCACATCCACCCCTACTGCTACCACAACATATGCCGTCCTATATAACTTGTTCTTGTTATTCTTGTTGTCTCTCGTTGTTGTTGATTCCTCGTTAGTTTTACCCTCAATAGCTGCCTCATTGTTGCCCTTCTCGCCAGTGATGTCTTCCAACACAATCTGGACATATGCATAAACCCGAAAAAAATAGAAATGAAACAGAAAAAATCCTAAAACAAACAGACAAAATGGAGGGTTGAAGGTGAAATATGCAGGGGAAGCTGAGAGTTGTTTTATTGTTTTGTTTTGTTTTGTTTTTATTTTGTTTTTCTCTTTTGTTTCAGTTTTTTCTGGTGAGCGACAGCCGTCCCGTCCCATCCCGTCCCGTCCCATCCCGTCCCATCCCGTCCCGTTCCCGCGGCGCCGCTTCAGATATTGACTTTTCGTATATTAGACAAATTTATCAAGAACTTTTTGACACTCCCTCGGAATTATTTTATACACGAATTCCTGCAGACAAACACACATAAAGAAGAATACACACACACACACACACACACACACACACACACACACACACACACACACACACACACACACACACACACACACACACACACACACACACGCATACACGCATACACACACACACGCATACACGCATACACACACACACGCATACACGCATACACACACACACGCATACACGCATACACACACACACACACACACACACACACACACACACACACACACACGCATACACGCATACACACACACACGCATACACGCATACACACACACTTCACATATACATACATACGTACATGCATCATAAATTCACACACAGGACACACATAAACTATTACATTTATACACAAATTCACACCCACACACACACACACACACACACACACACACACACACACACACACACACACACACACACACACACACACGAGGTCACTGTGACACGAGCAAAAGCACACACACAAACACTGACCTATATAAACACATACGATAAAACTTGGTAACACTCAAACAAACAAACATGCAAAGAGATAAACAAGCCAACAAACAACAGCATCAAAAGCAAACAAACACAGCACAATCTCCATCTTTTAACAACAACAAAAAAGTCACCCACACAAACACACACACACACACAAACACACACACACAAACAAACACACACACAAACTCACAAACACAAAGAACCAAAAACCTCAAACAAAAACCACAATTACGTTTCCTTTTCACCCCTCCCCAGCCAACTCCACCCCCACACAAACACACAAACAAACAAACAATTATGCTTCCGGTAAGAACAAGTGGACACGGGAAAAATTACACACACACACACACACACACACACACACACACACACACACACACACACACATACACACACACACACGCACAAACTCGCTTTTCTTTGTTTCTCCCCACTGGCCGCAGAGTCGCAAACTATAGCGAGCCGAAAGCAGCGCCCAACTAGAGATATTTTGCCCCGGTTGTCGAGGTATAATCCTTTTAGAGCATATGGAAAAGTGTATTAAAAAGAGACTGTAGCTGCGGGCGGCGGAATAAGGTTTATGAAGCCCGGGGATAATAAAGAGTAGAGGGAGGGACAGGGACTTAAAGGAGAAAGGGCGGGAGAGGAAGCCAGGCCGCGTGTGTATGTATGTGTGTGTGAGGGGGGGAGGGGATCGTGTGTGTGTTTTGTATTGAAGGCTTATTTGTTTTCCAAGTTTCTATGTATGAATTGCTTTGTTTATCGCACTATACCTTACCATTTTTTTTTTCATTTTCATTTCACGCGATAAATTGTTTATTTGTGTGTGTGTGGCTGCATGTGTGTGTGTGTGTGTATATTGGTGTGCCTGTGTGTGTGCGTGTGCGTGTGCGTGTGTGCGTGTGCGTGTGCGTGTGTGCGTGTGTGTATGTGTACCTACATCCTCTCATGCATCATCTACGTTCACACAAACATTTCCAACCACAAGACTAAAAAAAATAAAAAATAACAACCAAAACGAAACAAACATAAACAAAAAAGATGGACACGAAAACACCGCAAACACCAAACTCGTTTTATTTACCAAAATACAAAAACAAAAACTGAACGAATACCATCTTTGAGTACACACGGAGTAATAGTAGATTGTCTGTCTCCAGGGATGCTTACGGGTAGATACGAGGGAAATGGGGAGTGGGAGGGAAGGGGGAGAGGAGATGGGGGGGAGGAAGGATTGGGGGTGACCGTCAATGGGAAGGGAAAGGAAGGAGGAGGGAAGGAGGTGCAAGGAGGAAGGCATGGGAAGGGGGGATGGGGAGGAGATAGAGGGGGAAAGGACTAGGATATGGCTGTGTTGAAGGGAGAGAAGGGAAGGAGGGGGGATGGAGATGGAAAGAGAGGGAGGGAGGAAGGACTAGGGATGACCGTCGATGGCAGGGAAAAAGAGGAGGAAAGGAAATGGAAGGAGGAAGGCATGGGAAGGGGGTGAGGAGGAGAGGGAGGGAGGAAGGACTAGGATATGGCTGTGTTGACGGGAGAGAAGGTAGGGATGGGATAGGAGATGGAAGGATTGGAAGAGAAGGAAAGGAGGGCTGAAGAAGATGAAGAGGAAAAATTGGTTGGAAAATATTTGAATTGGAGAGAAGGGAAGGAGGGGAAAAGAAGATGAAAAGAAGAAGGATTAGGGGTGACTGTGTTGATGGGAGAGAATGGAAGGAGGGAAAAAGAAGATAAAAAGAAGAAGGATTGATGGGTTGCTGTGTGGAGGGGAGAGAAGGGAAGGGAGTTGGAAAGGAGATCAAAGAAGGAAAACTTGGGAGGCTATTGTGTCGTTAGGAGAGAAGGAAAGGAGGGGAAAAGGAGATAGAGGAAGGAAGAGGGCTTGAAAGGTGAGTGTGTGGATGGGAGGAGTGGGAAGGGAAGGAAAAAGGAGATGAAAGAATAAGAATTGAGAGGAAAATGTGTGGACAGGAGAGAAGGGAAGAAGGGGGGAAGGAGATGGAGGGAGGAAGTATTGGGAGGTCACTGTTTCGATGGGAGAGAAGGGGAGGAGAAGGAGGAGGAGGAGATGAAAGGAGGAAACATGGGAGGAAACTGTGTCGAGAGAAGGGCAGAAAGGGAAAGGTGTGCTGAGGAAGGGAGAGAGGGTAAAACAGTTAAATATGAATGAAGGAAGAAGAAAAGGTGAACAGAATAGGGAAACAAGGACAGGTAAGGTAGAGAGAAATAGGTCAAATGGTGAAATATAAATCAAGGGAGAATGTAAGGTGAGAAGGGATGAAAAAAGGAATGAATGAAAGGGATACGAGGAGCGTGAAAGGAGGGTTGCGGAAGCTTTTGGAAGGTAAGAAAAGGGAAGAAGGGGAAGGGACAACAGCTCTAGGAAGGAGGGCAAAAGGTAAAAGGTATATGGAGGTAAAGCCTTAGAATTAGTAGGAGAGATTAGGTGGAAGATGAGAGGCTGGAAGGAGGCAGATGGTGTGAGGATTCAAAGAGGAGACTAAAAAGGAAGATGAATATAGAAAGAAATGAGGAAAATAAGAGAAAAGGGAGATGAAATTAAAGATGAAAAGGGTGAATATAGAGAAATAGAAAGGTTAGGAGAGGGAGGTTAAGTAAAGAAAGTTCAGAAGAGGTGGGTGAATAGGAGGATGGAAGGAGGAAATGGAAGAAAGGGAAGTTAAATTGAATATGAAAGGGTGATTAAAGAGAAATAGGAAGGTTAGGAGGAAGAGGTGGAGAAAAGGAAGACCAGAAGAGGTGAGTGAATGGAAAGAGGGAAAAGGGGAAAGTAAAATTAGATAGATGGGAAATGGAAAAAGGGGAAGTGAAATTAAAGATGAAAGGATGAAAATGCAGGAATAGGAAGTTCAGGAGAGGGAGATGGGAGAAAGGAGGATCAGGAGAGATGGGTGAATAGAAAGAGGAAGGAGGGAAGGTAGAAGAGGCAGATAAATAAAGGGAAATAAAAAAATAGGGAATGGAAGAATGGGGAGGTGAAATTAAAGATGAAAGGGTGAATATAGAGGAATAGAAAGGTTAGGAGAGGGAGGTAAAGTAAAGAAAGATCAGACGAGGTGGGAGAATAGAAAGACGGAAGAAGGAAATGGAACAAAGGGAAGTGAAATTAAAGATGAAATTAATGAAAATGCAGGTATGGGAAATTCAGGAGAAGGAAATGGGGGAGAAAGGAAGATCAGAAGAGATGGGTGAATAGAAAGAGGGAAAAAGGGAAAGTAAAATTAGATAGATGTGGAAATGGAAAAAGGGGAAGTGAAATTAAAGATGAAAGTGGGAAGGAAGGAGGAGGAATGGGAAGGCTAGGAGAGGAAGATGGGAGAAAGGAAGATCAGAAGAAGTGAGTGAGCAAAAAGAGGGAAGGATGGAAGGTAGAAGAGGAAGGTAAATAGAAGGAAGGAAGATAAAGTATTGAAAGGTAGGAAAAGGTAGATTAATGGAGGGAATGTATGTCTAGGAAGAGGTAGAGAAATTGATAGAAGGAAGGGAGTTGAAAGGAGGAAGATAAGGTATTTGTTCAGCTAGGGAGAGGGAGAGGAAGGGAGAAGAAAGTGTATTTGTGAAGGTTGGGAGAGAGAGGAGGGGAGGGAGAGAAGATACGTTATAGGGAGTTAGAGAGAGGAAGCCGAAAGGAGGAAAGATAAGGTATGTGTGAAGGTAAGGGGAGGAGGTAGAAAGATTAAGGTAAGATATATAGAAAGGGAGGGAGAGGGAGAAACGTAAGGAGAAGGAGGGAAGGTAAGGTATTTGGAAAAACAGAGAGAGAAAGGAGGAAGTATAGGAAAGATGAGGTATGTAAGAAGGAGAGAGTTAGAGGAGGAAGAAGGGAAGACGAGCTATTTGGGAGGGAAGGAAGAGGAGGGAAAGTAGAGGAAAGGAAGATAAAGCATGTAGGAACGAAAGAAGAGGGAAGGAGAAGGAGGAAGGTAAAGGAGAGAGAAGGGAAGGGATGAATGAAAACGGCAATGTGTGGGGGAAGATAAGGGAGATTAAGAAGGAGGCGGAGGATGGAAGGGAAAGGTAAAGAGGGTGAGGAAGGTAAAGGAGAAGGAGGAGGAAGGCAAGGTTTGAGGGAAGGTAAAGAGAGGGACGGGAAGGTAGGAAGGCCGAGGGCATGGTTTGAGGGAAGATAAGGAGAGGGAGGAGGAAGGAGGAAGGCAAGGTTTGAGGGAAGGTGAGGAGGAGGAGGAGGAAGGAGAAAAGCAAGGTTTGAGGGAAGGAGGAAGGCAAGGTTTGAGGGAAGGTAAGGAGAGAAAGGAGGAGGAGGAGGAAGGAGGAAGGTAAGGAGAGGGAGGAGAAGGAGGAGGAAGGAGGAAGGCAAGGTTTGAAGGAAGGTAAGGAGAGGGAGGAGAAGGTAGGAAGGCCGAGGGCAAGGCTTGAGGGAAGGTAAGGAGGAGGAGGAGGAAGAGGAGGAGGAGGAGGAGGAGGAGGAAGGCAAGGTTTATGATAAGGAACGGGAGAGGAGGGAGGGGAAGGTAGGAAGGCGGAGGGCAAGGTGTGTGGGAGGGAAGGAAGGTAACTGCCTCAATCTGGACATGACAAAGTGACTAGGTTGGCCTCGTGGGGACCTCTCAATCGGGGCACAGCCGGGGATAAGGACCAGAGGAACCGTCAGGGCCACCGTAGCTCCGGCCCTCTGTGGTCTGTGATGTCTTGGGGGGGCCACAGAGGAGGGGGAAGGAGGACTCACAAGGGGGGTCTCTCACGGTGGCTCAGTGGGTCGTTTTACAGGGCCATGGTGCAGGTGGGTGTAGGTGTACTTCCGGCCTGCCTGAGGGGGTGTGTAGGCAGCAGGGGAAGTGTAGGTCGGCCTGCACGGTCACCCTCCTGCTCCTGCCTTTCTCCGAGTCCGTCCTGCGTTGCACTAATGCTCGACACACCTGTAATACACCTGCTTGTAATGGCCCTTAGTGGAGCACCGTCCCGTGTTCATTATTTTAGTGAGTCCATTATTTTAGTGTATGGCCCTCATTCGCTCTATGTCCGTCAGCGTTTGGGCTTTGTTTCTGTCTGTCTGTCTGCCTGTCTGTCTTTGTCTTGCTTTGTCACTGAATTTCTCTCGATTTGTCTGTCAGTTTGCCTGTTTCTGTCTCATTCTGTCAGTCTTTGTCAATTTGTCTGTCAGTTTATCCGTCTTTGTCTGTCTGTCTGTCTCTGCCTCTCTGTTTTTGGCGCTGTCTTTCTGTCAGTTTGCCTGCGGTTTGTTTGTCTCTATGTGTGTTTGTCTCTTACTGTCTGTATCTGCTTGTCTGTATTTTTCTCTGTATCTGCCTGTGTCTATCTATCTGTCTGTCTATTTTTCTCCTTGTATCTGCCTGTGTCTATCTATGTCTGTCTATTTTTCTCCCTGTATCTGCCTGTGTCTATCTATCTGTCTGTCCATCTAGTTCTGTCTGTATCTGTCTCTATCTGTCTTTCTGTATTTTGTTCTGTCTGTATCCGCATGTGTCTATCTCTATATCAGTTTATCTCGCGCACACACTCACACACACACACACACAACACAATCACAAAGTAAGCAAAACACAGACCCGATACACACGGAAATTCAATAGCAAACTCGTGTAATCAGCTCCACGCATGCATAAACCCGACATTTGATCAAGTGGGGCTTAACGTTGTACCGGCTGAGGCGATAAAAATATCACTCTGAAACACGGCGTAATATATATACATTAGCAATCAACGAATCCCGCCTCTGTGATTTTCCAGAGCGTGTCATGCGTCGCTGACCTTGTTCCACCGCAAGTCTGAGGGTGGGGGAGGGGGGCGGGGGGCGCGGGGGAAGGTGTGGGGGTCACCGAGGGGGGCTGGGCTCACCCCCCCTGCCCGCCTGACAGGTGAGGAGCTCAGGTGTGTCACTCAGGTCCACTTGAAGCGTCTGGAACACTGATGAGATTGCTTGGGTTATCATTGGTGTTGTTGCGGGGGTTATTCTTAGTGATAGTGTTTGTATTTTTTTTTTATACTTCCTACTGTTTATGATTGTTCTTACTGATTCTTACTGAGTGTGATTATTCTTACTGATAATATTGCTGGTTTTATTATTAGTGTTGTTGTTGTGGTTATTCCTATCGATTGTGTTTATATTTCTAAGTGTGTTTATATTTCCTACTGATTGTGATTGTTCTTACCCTTTTTTACTGAGTGTGATCATTCTTACTGATAATATTGCTGTTTTTAGTATTAGTGTTGTTGTTGTGGTTATTCCTATCGATTGTGTTTATATTTCTAAGTGTGTTTATTTTTCCTACTGATTGTGATTATTGTTACTGGTTCTGATTATTTTTACTGCCAGTATTGCTAAGGTTGTGATTTGTGTTGTTATTAGGATTACTCTTACCTAGTTATTATTATATTTTTAGTTATGTTTATACTTTTAGAAGTCTCATTTATTCCAGCAAAACTAATATTAATAACGAACATTTTCATTGTTGCTGTGGTTATTGATGTTATTGTGGTCATTTTTACCGTATTATTTTTGTTCTGTTTTTAGTCTTATTCATACCCAGAACTATTATTTATATACGTCAGCAAAAGTAACATTAACAATATAAAAAAAAAAAACTAACTCAACATCAGCGAGAAATATAACATCACAAACTCCACCACCACCAACGCCACCACCATAACAACATTACGCTGCCTTACCTGGGTGTGGGTGAGGGTGTGGATGTGGGTGTGGGTGGGGATGGGTGAGGGGGTGCTGCGGGGGATGGGAGCACGGGGCGGGGGACTGCGGGCTGCTGGGCTCCTGGGCACCCGTCGCCAGCACCACCACACTCTCCTCGCTCAGCTCCACCTGCAAAACCATTAGTAACACCGCGTGGGATGCTTGCAACACAAAACACTACCATAACGCAACCCCGAGACACAATACCATAACACTAACAGAAATAATAATAATACTTGTGATGACAGTGATGAATTTCCCGGTTCAGAGTATAGTGAAATATTACATTGTCGTACCGTAGAGTTTTGAAATATGTTACATCATTTTCACGCAAAGTAACCTTTATTATTTTATTTTTACATTGAAGGACACAGACACGGATACTTGTTTGTTGTTTATTATCCTCCCGTTCGGAGAAGAGTGATTATATTTTCCCCTTTGTGTGTTTGTCTGTCAGTTAGTCTGTTACGGAAATTAATAAAAATCCTCAATAGTAATGACTGTGATGATTTTCCTGGTTCAGAGTATAGTGAAATATTACATTGTCGTACCGTAGAGTTTTGAAATGTTACATCATTTTCATGCAACGTAACCTCTATTATTTTATTTTTACATTGAAGGACACAGACACGGATACTTGTTTGTTGTTCATTATCCCCCGTCCTGAAAAGAGTGATTATATTTTCCCCTTTGTGTGTTCCTCTGTTAGTCAGTCTTACGGAAATGAATAAAAATCTAATTGGCATTTTTTTTACAACAAAGGAAGCAGGTCAAGGGCAAAAACATATGAGAGAAAATGCCCGCTAATCACTGTTCATATAAAAGCAAGTATTGATGAGTTACCAAATACATAAAAGAACTTCCTTAGGCAAACATCACCAGCTGCGTAATTTTCGGGAAACTCAGATAGAAGAACACTAATGATAGCCAATATATTACAATGGCCAAATCTGCTAAATCAACCGGACAAACAGACGGGGCGAACTTAAATATATAGTGTGACCAGTACGTGACAAGTAACATTTCGGGAACAAAAACTTAAAATTAATGACGTAAAGGTTTAAACTATTAGGCAAATGATCGTACCTTTAATGATAAGAGGAATAATAGTGCCTGCGGTTTCTCTCTGTATGTGTGTCTCTCTTTCTATCTGTATCTGTTTGTCTGTATTTTTCTCTCTGTATCTGCCTGTGTCTGTCTATCTGTCTGTCTATCTTGTTCTGTCTGTATCTTTCTCTTTCTGTCTAACTGTAACCCTTTGATATTCCCACTGAAGATACGTTATAGAGTTTCTTATGTCATCAGTAAAAGTTGTCTAGTGTCTTACAAAACCAAAAAATCGTGATAAATTGTAGTATTCTCTCTCTCGTGTAGCTTATATACCCCATCATCGACATACCCTTCCCTTCCTTTACCTCAGTCGCCTGATAATAAGCTACCTCTCTCTCTCTCTCTAACTCACTTTCTCTCTCTCTAACTCACTTTCTCCCTCCCTTCCCTTAACCAGATGCATCTCTACCTGTTTCTCTCATTCCCTGTTTGGCTTTCATATTCCTCCTTCTCCTGCGGTTCTGTCTGTTTGTCTGTCTTTGTGTCTGTCTGTCTTTGTCTGTCTGTCTGTCTGTCTGTATTTCTGTCCACCAGCTTTATATAATCCGAGTCCATCTGGTTCGCCTCTCTCCACTGTACCTCTGTTATATTATCTGTGCTGTTCAGTCCTCTCTCTCTCTCTCTCTCTCTCTCTCATGACGGGAGGGTAACTGATGCCTCGGTTCATGCTTCCCTCGTCCAGTATTTCCTGACGTTTTATCTCCACCCTCCTATTTTTTCCTCCGTCCTCCTCCTTTTCGTCCCTTCTTCCTCCTTGCCTTCCTTTTTTACGCTTCTCCAGTTTTGCATTCGCTTTTCAATTCTCTTCTCTTTTCCCTTTCGTGCGCGCTCTCCCCTAGTACCGAAATCGCCGGCAAATAACCTCTTGATCATCCTCTGTGTGTGAGTCCGCATGTCATTCCTCACTTATTTTCTTGTCTCTTTTTCCCCTCGTTTTTGTCTTGTCAGTGGGTCCTTCCTTGCTCTCTCTCTCTTTCTTTACGTCCATTGCCTCCAAACCTTCCCGGGCGTGAGTAATTTTTCTTCCCCGGCACTCTTTGTTTTTTCCTCCTTTTTCTCTCTTTCCTTTCCAAACCCTTCTTCGTTGTGTGTTTTTTTTCAGTCTTTTCCCCAACGCGTCTTCTTTCCTCATTCTCTCAGCACCATCTGGCTTCTACTTGTCTATATATATCCTTCGCCTTCCTTCCTACCGTCCCTACTCTCCCTCCTTACCCTTCTTGACCTCCTTTCGTCCCATACTGTCTTCCCATATATAGTCTTTTCACCCTCCCTTGCTCTCCCTCTCCTCCTCTTAATCTCCCTTCCTCCCTCCCTGTCTTGCTCTCTATTCTACCACCTTTTGCCTTTTCTTCAACTGCTCTTGCTATTTATCCCTTTCACCCCTCATTTTTCCCCTCCACTTCCTCACACTAATATTTTTATCTCTATCCTTCCTTCTCTTCTAAACCTTCTTCATCTCTCTTCCTATTTAAGTCTTCTTTTTCTTGTCGCTCTTTTGTTCTCTCTTGCTTTCCTCCCTCCCTTCCTATCTGCTTCTTTTTCTTTTCTTGTTGCCTTTTCATTTTTTCTCCCTTTTCTTTTTTCTCGACCTCTCTGCCTCCCTATTCTTCTCCCCTTTAATCCCTACTTTCCCATTCTCCTTTCCCCTCCTCCCCTCTTCCCCTTCCAACTTTACATCCCTTCCTATCACCCTCAACTTGTAACTTCCATAACTCTTTCCTTACTCTCCTCAGCTTTCTTGTCCCTCCTCCTCCCCCTCCTCATCCTCCTCCTCCCTCCCCACCAAAACTTACCATGTCTCGTCTTCTCATGTCTTCCTGATCTTCCACCGTCATCTCCCTGTCTCATCTCCCTTCGTCATCTCCCTTCCTCCAATCCGCCATCTCTGAACTCCATCACTCACTTCTTATCCTCCTCCTCCCTCCCCCCTTCCTCCTCCCTCCTCTTCCTTCTCCTCCCGAACAGAACTTAACGCAGCTCTCTCGTGTTCCCGTCCTTCTCATCTCCCAAGTTCATCCCCCTCCCTCCCTCCCTCCCTCCCTCCACATCTAAGTTCCATCAGTCTCTCCTTCACTCCACCTCCTCACTCCACCTCCTCCTCCTCCTCTCCCCCGGCAGGACTTACCGTGTCTCTGGAGTGCTCGTGTCTCGCCGCTGCTCCTCGCCACCGCACCACCACCACAGCCACCGCCACAATGCCGCCCACGCCCGCCGCCACCACAATAAGAGCCGAGAGCAGTGCCACCAAAAGCCGCCCTCGCCCGCCCTCGCCGCCGCTCTCGCCCACATCAAGTCGCGGCGGCATTCCTGTGTGGGTGAACCAGGTATGTACTTTAATATGTTCACGGGGGAGGGAGGAGGGGGAGGGGGGGAAGGGGGGAGGGGGGGTTGGTGGGGAAATACCTGTCCTCCTCCTCCTCCTCCTCCTCTTCCTCCTTCTCTTACTTCCTCCTTCCTCTCTCCGTGTGACCACTTTCTTCCTCTTCCGACATCCTCATCTTCTTCCTCCGCCTCTTCTTCCTCATCCCCTTCTTCGCTCTCATGATGGTAATGCTTTGCTTGCTGTGTGTGTGTGTGTGTGTGTGTGTGTGTGTGTGTGTGCGCGCCCGCGTGTGCGTGCTCTTTCTGGCTTTGGGTTCGCGTAGTTGTTTATGTATTTGCGTGTCTATATTGCTTCGTGTGTCTGTAAGAGGTTTTCTGTGGTTTGCGTGTTTCGTTAAGTGCCCGTTTGTCTGTGTGTCTGGGAATGTGTCTGGCTTCATGTCTGTGTGTCTGTGGGAGTCTTACTGTGTTTGTGTGTCAATGTGTCTGTGTATGTATCCGCGTTGTCTCCATGTCTGTGTGTCTGTGGGAGTCTTTCTGTGGCTGTATGTCCGCAGGAAGGTGTGTCTCAATGTTTGTATGTCTGTGTGTTTGTGGGAATCTACCTGTGTTTGTGTGTCCGTGTGTGTGTCTGTGTGTTTGTGGGAATCTATCTGCGTTTGTGTGTCCGTGTGTGTGTCTGTGTGTCTCAATGTTTGTGTCTCAATGTTTGTGTGTCTGTGTGTTTGTGGGAATCTATCTGTGTTTGTGTGTCCGTGTGTGTGTCTGTGTGTCTCGATGTTTGTGTGTCTGTGTGTTTGTGGGAATCTATCTGTGTTTGTGTGTCCGTGTGTGTGTCTGTGTGTCTCAATGTTTGTGTGTCTGTGTGTTTGTGGGAATCTATCTGTGTTTGTGTGTCCGTGTGTGTGTCTGTGTGTCTCGATGTTTGTGTGTCTGTGTGTTTGTGGGAATCTATCTGTGTTTGTGTGTCCGTGTGTGTGTCTGTGTGTCTCAATGTTTGTGTGTCTGTGTGTTTGTGGGAATCTATCTGTTTGTGTGTCCGTGTGTGTGTCTGTGTGTCTGTGTGTTTGTGGGAATCTATCTGTGTTTGTGTGTCCGTGTGTGTGTCTGTGTGTCTCAATGTTTGTGTGTCTGTGTGTTTGTGGGAATCTATCTGTGTTTGTGTGTCCGTGTGTGTGTCTGTGTGTCTCAATGTTTGTGTGTCTGTGTGTTTGTGGGAATCTATCTGTGTTTGTGTGTCCGTGTGTGTGTCTGTGTGTCTCGATGTTTGTGTGTCTGTGTGTTTGTGGGAATCTATCTGTGTTTGTGTGTCCGTGTGTCTGTCAGTGTGTCTCAATGTTTGTGTGTTTGTGGGAATCTATCTGTGTTTGTGTGTCCGTGTGTCTGTCTGTGTGTCTCAATGTTTGTGTGTCTGTGTGTTTGTGGGAATCTATCTGTGTTTGTGTGTCCGTGTGTGTGTCTGTGTGTCTCAATGTTTGTGTGTCTGTGTGTTTGTGGGAATCTATCTGTGTTTGTGTGTCCGTGTGTCTGTCTGTGTGCCCGTGGGAAGGTATCTGTCTCGATCTCTGTTTCTGCGGGAGACTGTCGAGGCGCAGAGCTCCAATTACGATCCTGAGAGCTCGGGATTCTGTATGTAGATTGCGGCGTGAGGATGACCGGCGCTCCGAAGGTCTGGCGGAGTGCCTCGATAGCTAATACGCACACACACACACACACACACACACACACACACACACACACACACACACACACACACGCACACGCACACACTGATCCATTTCCTCCATTTCCTCCATCAGTGATCTTCGTCTCCATCGCTGGGTGTGTACAGTGGAGTGCGTGAGAGTGAGAGGAAGCGTGATTGAAGTGGGTTAGAATGCGTCAAAGGAGAGTTAAGGTGCGTCACTATTGCGTTAAGAAGGGTGGGAGTTCAATAAAAATGGGTTTGAGTGCGGAAAAGAGCGTAAGAGAGTGTTGCGGTGTGTCACTATTGAATTAAGAAGCGCAAAGGCGAAAAAATGAGTTAGTGTGCTGTAAAGTGCGTAAAAGTGTGTTGAGGTGACTAAGAGCTCATTGGAGTTCGTCAAAAAAGCGTGAGGTTAAGTTTTGGGTCTCCAGAGTATCTTAAAGTGCCTCAGAGTGTGTTGAGTTATGGTGAAGCTCGGTAAAGGGCATTAGAGAGCGGTGAAGTGCGAGAAAAATAACTTGAAGGACATTAAAAGTGCCTTCGGGTACGGTGAGATTCGGAAAAAAGAGTCTGGAAGGACAAAAAAGTTCGTTAGGGTGCGAGTGAGTTCGTTATAGAATAAGATAAGTTGTGAGGGTGTGAGGAGGTTCGAGAAAAGGATCTTGTAAGACGGAGAGAGTGTGTTATAGGGCTGCAAAGAGCGCCAGGGTGCCATGAAGTGCGGAAAAGGATCTTGGAGGACGTGAAAAGTGCGTTGGAGTGCGAAAAAAGAGCTTTAAAACGCGATAGTGTGACAAAGTGCTTTTCCGGGTGCAAAGAAGTGCGAAAGAGGATCTTAATGAACGTAAAAAGTGCGCTGGAATGTGGCGAAGTGCATTAGAGGGCGCTGACATGAGGTAAAAGTGCGTGTGAGGAGTGTGTTACAAGGCTGCAGTGGATTTTGTTTCGCGCCTCTTCACTTCTCTCCTCTCCTCTTCCTCCTCCTCCTCCTAATCCTCCTCCTCCTCCTCCTCCCGCCGCCGCCGCCGCCCTCTCGTGTATCACTAGTGCGCGTGTGAATCGTAAAATATCTCTCATAACGTTATTACTTTCGAGAACTTAGTGGCGGAAGTGGCCAAAAAAAAAAGGCGGAATCTGCTTGCGTTCGTCTTTTTATACGTTTTTATTTGTTTTTTTGCGCTAACTTATTTTCTTTTTTTATTGTTACCTCGCCTTGCTTGCTTGCTCGCTTGCTCGCTCGCTTTAAGTATACAGCATGAAGTGTTTATGTGTACGTGTGTGTGTGTGTGTGTGTGTGTGTGTGTGTGTGTGTGTGTGTGTGTGTGTGTGTGTAAAGTCAGCCGAGAATTAACCTGCGAGCTCCAGCTTTAAAATTGAAAAAAAAGGGGGAATGTTTACACTTTAATAAAAATAAATAAAAGCAAAACTCTCGCGTAAAAATTAAAACAAGTGCTTGGAAATAAATTTAGGCCGGAAATTCGTTGTGTGCGATTCGTGTTAACAGCACTAAAAGGAAAAACAAAACAAGGAAAACAACAACAAAAAAAGAAAACACGATACGAATATTAAGTGAAACGTTGAATTAAGGTAAATCATTAATAACTTCCACTAACAAAGCTAAAAAAAAACGAAAAAAAAACGAGGTTAAAAAAGAGAGAAAGCACATTGCCAACATCAAAGGAATGGGAAATTAAGGTCGATCAAAAAACATCCTCATCAATAACCTCGACAAATAAAACATAACAAAAGAAAAAAAACGAGGAGAAAAGTAAAAAAAAAAAACACTTAGAAAATCAGATGAAACAAAATCCGGTGAATCACAAACCACCACCGTCAATAACTTCCACAAGCAAAAAAAAAAGTTAAAAAGCATGAAAAAAAGTAAAATAGAGGAAGAAAAACACAATTAGGAGATCAAGTGAAACAGAAAATCGAGGTAAATCACAAACCATCGTCAACAATAACTTCGAAAAGCAATAAAAAAAAGATGAGAAAAGTAAAAAAACAAAAAAACAAACATTGCCAGAATCAAGAAAACAGAAAATCAAGGTAATTCACAAACCTTCGTCATCATTAACTTCGAAAAACAATAAAAAAAGATGAGGAAACAAAAAGAAAAAAAAAGAAAAAACACATCGCCAAAATCAAGAAAACAGAAAATCAAGGTAAATCGCAAACCACCATCACCATTAACTTCGACAAACAATGAAGAAAAAAGATGAGAAAAAAAGTAAAAAAGAAAAACCACATTGCCGAAATCAAGAAAACAGAAAATCAAGGCAAACCAAAAGCAATCTCACCAATAACTTCAACAAACAAAGCGAAAGCGGAAAGAAACACGAGGAGAGAAAAGAAAAGAAACAAAAAGGAGAAAGAAAAAAAATAAAGAAAAAAATCTTCGAAAATCAGGTGAACAGAAAATCGAGGAAAACGGGAACCATCAATTTCAATATCTTAGACAAACAGCGTAACAGACAATGGGATGGGATTCTAAAACGGCCCCATCCCCCCTTCCCCTCTTCCCAATTCCCCCCTCCCTCTCTTCTCCCCCATCCCCCCCTTCCTCCTCTCTCCCCTGCCCCCGTATCTCCTCCCAAAATAAAGAGACTCGAGGAGGTAAAGTAAAAGGTACCACCGGGAACTAAAAACACCCGTGCGAGGAGAGGAAGGGTTGATGAAGATGGAGCGTGTGTGTGTCTATTGAATTTGTTGATGGATGCGTTCAATCAGGAGGCGTCTTCTATTACCACTTCTTTGTTGCTCTTGTTGTTGTTGTTGTTGTGGTGGTGGTGGTGGTGGTGGTGGTTCTGGTTCCTTGTTTAATTTTTTTTTCTCATTTTCGCGTTTCTTCTTCTTTTCCTTGTTTTGGTTTTCCTTGACTTTGTTCTTCTCGTTCGTGTTGTTTTTCCTGTTCTTTGTCTTCTTGTTTTTCTTCATGGTTTTCTTCTTGTTCTTTTTTTCCTTATTGTTCTCTGTCTTCTTGCTCTTGTTCTCGTTATTTTCTTCATTTTCTTGTTCTCATTGTTGTTCTTGTTCATCTTTTTCTTTCTTCACCTTTTCCCTCTTCCTTCATACCCTTACTCATATATTTTTCATCTTTCTTCCGACCCATCTCCTGCTCCTTCCTCGCTCCCTCCTCTCCTCCCCCTCCTCCCCCACCCCCTTCCTCTCTCCCCCCACCCCCCTGCGTGACGGGATGACCGCACCAAGGCGAGGAGAGACAGTCTTTTGTCATTGGAGTGAGACATTTTACGGAAGGAAGTCGTGGCCGCGCGCAAGCCTTCAGGGAGGAGAAGAGAAAAGGAAAGAAAAAAAAGGGACCTAAAAAAAAAGGCTCCCGTATTTCTTTTTGTGTGTGTGTAAATCGCCGGAGGGAAGGAGATACTGAGGGAGGGAAAAGGTGGAGGTAAAAAGGGGACTGAAAGGGGTCAAACACTAAGTCTCTCTCTCTCTCTCTCTCTCTCTCTCTCTCTCTCTCTCTCTCTCTCATACGGTAAAAGGGGAATATTAAAAAAACTAAAGTTCCCCTCGTGTAAGTGCTTCAATGTGTGTGTGTGTGTGTGTGTGTGTGTGTGCGTTATTTTTCTCCATTTGGTGTACATGTCCGGTCGTAAATGGAGCAGCGTAACAAAACCAGAGAGAGCGTGTACATACCATAGCGAAATGAGAGAGAGAGAGAGAGAGAGAGAGAGAGAGAGAGAGAGAGAGAGAGAGAGAGAGAGAGAGAGAGAGAGAGAGAGAGAGAGAGAGAGAGAGAGAGAGAGAGAGAGAGAGAGAGAGAGAGAGAGAGAGAGGCATGCATGAAATGAGACAGACAGACAGACAGACAGACAGACGACAAGATTTAAAGACGAAAAGTACAGACAGCGGGAAAACCATATACACACAAACAGACAGACTGACACAGAAAGTTAGACAAATAAATAGATAGATAGACAGATAAGCAGATAGATGAACAGACAGACAGACACACAAACAGACAGGCAGACGGAAAGTGATGAGACATATGTTGGTATACGGTTGATATAAAAAAAGTTTACCCTGTTCTTTATTGCTGGACTAGACACACACACACACACACACACACACACACACACACACACACACACGCACTCTCTCTCTCTCTCTCTCTCTCTCTCTCTCTCTCTCTCTCTCTCTCTCTCTCTCTCACACACACAGTTCATAATGGTGTTTTATGGTCAGAGGCGCAGCGTTGTCCTTTTAATGTATCGCCGCGGCAGGTGTGTTAAAGAGAGAGAGAGAGAGAGAGAGAGAGAGAGAGAGAGAGAGAGAGAGAGAGAGAGAGAGAGAGAGAGAGAGAGAGAGAGAGAGAGAGAGAGAGAGAGAGAGAGAGAGAGAGAGAGAGAGAGAGAGAGAGAGAGAGAGAGACCCCTCACATAACCAGGATACTCGAGGTGAAAACATTGGATGTCATATTATTCTAACACATTTCAGCGGCCAAGGACACACATTTGACAAGGAGGCATTCGAAGGAGTTTGGGGCATTTCCCGAGGTACTTTTCTGACCCTGGTGGTAGCGTGACCCTTCCTCTGTAACATGAAGGTAAGAAAACACTCATGAAAACCAGATTGACCTCCTTTTTGGCCTTGGGAATAGTTGAGGTGAGGAGTGAAAGCGTTTAGGAATATTAGTACCCTTCTTCTGCACCATGAGCCTAAAAACACACAATATTAGTACCCTTCTTCTGTACCATGAGCCTAAAAAAACACTCACTCTTTGGCCTTGGGAAATAGTTGAGGTGAGTGGTAGAAGCGTTTGAGAAATACCAACCATAATCTAATACTCACGAATCACCGTCTGCGGGTTGTCGTTGAGAGTGAAAGTGGAGAGGAGCACCGGTTCGCCTTTCCCCTCGTTGTTCTGCGCCCTCACGATGACCAGGTGTTCGAGCCCCGCCTCCAGGCCCCTCACGCTGCCAAGGTCGCGAGAGAGGGAGGTGAGGGGAGTGTTGGAGGTAATGGTGGTGATGAGCGGCAGAGTGATGGTGATTGCGGTGTGTGAGGGATGCTGGTGGATGATGAGGCGGTGGTGGTGGTGGTGAAGGGTGGTGATGAGATGGTGATAGCTGTGGTGGTGGTGGTTGTGGTGAAGGAATTGAATTGAATGAATGAATGCATGTTAGTTTAGTGTGTTCATTGATATTATAATACATACGTTCATTCATGCAGACAGACAGACAGACAAACAGACAGATAGACAGACAGAGAGACAGACAGATATTCATACACACATACATGAATTCATACATACATATATTCATACATGCATACATACATAACATACATTTATTACATACACACAAACACAAACACACATACATACATCATAACTGAATTACAAGATTACTGACCTAATTGCATACTTAACACACACACACACACACACACACACACACACACACACACACACATACACACTCAAACACACACACACACGGAATCCTCACAGGTGTAACGCACATAATTAAACTCACGTGAACACAGGTGAGCTATGAGTGAGATTAGCCACCAGCTGTTTATCACCGTAAGATCTTGCTGACTCGCTTAAACCTCCACCACCACCATCATCGCCGCCGCCTCCTCTGCCGCCACCACCCGCACCGCCGCCGCCGCTACTGCTGTCACTAACGATGGCTTTGCTTCGGTCTCCCACTGTATTGTTCGCCTCCCCTCCTTTGTTTGGACTCTGTGGTGAGGGGACAAAGGGGAGAGAGGGGAAGAAGGGGAGAAAGGGAGAAAGGGGAGTCAGTTGAGGGAGAGTCGTTCAGCTATTCCCCTCTTTTGCCCTCTGACACAAACACACACACACACACACACACACACACACACACACACACACACACACGCACACGCACACGCACACACACAGCGGGAATTCCAACCAAGGACTAAACCAGGAGTGTGCCAAGACCAATTGCTTCTTTAAATCCATGGAATTTCAAGTGAATGCAACAAGGCTCAGAGGACACACACACACACACACACACACACACACACACACACACACACACACACACACACACACACACACACACACACACACACACACACACACACACACACACACACACACACACACACACACACACACACACACACACACACACACACACACACACACACACACACACACACACACGCACACACAACACAGGGATCAGGACTTCACAAAGACGTGAATGGCGAACAGGACTGACGGAAAGAATAAGACAAAGACGAAATTGCAGGCGAGTGAAGACAGAACACAGACCGCTGCACACAAGGAGATTGGACGCGCTGGGAGAACGACACATAAAAGAAAGGGGGCAATTATGGGAGATGTGAGCAGATAGAGAGATAGATAGATAGATAGACACACAAAAGAAGTAGAGAACAATTAACGAAGATGAGTAGATAGATAGATAGACAGACAGATAAGAGAGATAACAATTGCCGAAGATATGAGTAGATAGATTGATAGACAGATGCAAATTATAGAAATAGAGTACAGCTAGCGATGTGAGTAGATAGGAAGACAGATAGATAGATAGACAGATAGAGGTAAAATAAATGGAGAACAATTACCGAAGATGTGAGTAAATACAGATAGATAGATAGATATATAGGCAGATGAAGACACTAAAATAAAATAGAGAACAGTTAAAAAGATGTGAGCACAGACATATAGAGAGCACGCGCGAGACACCAATGAACAGACAGCAACACAAACTGAGCACTCACAAAGTCGATAGAGAGTGAAAAGAGGATTACACGCCTGAAAAACGGAGCACAAAGAATTAAGACTCATCAATACGTGAGGAAATATACGACTGAGCGGAGTAAGCTGAATGCACTCCTGAATAATTAACTGAACACTCCCGGGGACGAAGTGACGAGAAAACAAAAAACATGCCAATGAAGAAAAAAAAAACTAGCATTGTAATATATATACGCGGATTGCACACTGCTACACAACGCCGAAAGAAGACCAAATGCGATTAGATACTTGAAAAACAGGTAGGTATTAATGACTTTCTCTGGCGACTGAGTTGATGCATGAAAACACGTTTACACTCCAACAAAAAGACATCTAGACCCTGCAACCACACACACACGAACACACAGACACACAAGCTCCGCACCTACACCTATTAACAAAGAAACACACACACATAGTTACCAATTCAAACAGTTAGTCATTTCAACACACACAGCATCCTTACACACACACACACACACACACACACACACACACACACACACACTAAAGTACCTCAAAAGCCGTACCACCAACAGACAAACACATAAATCTTACACGTGCAGAGATTAGGACAGACACACACACATACAGACACACAGAGAGTACGGCTTAATTCGCAGAAGATGAACCAGAAAACTCACAATGGAAGTCCACTTATATCCCTCACTAACACACACACAAACATACACACACACACACAACCCTCTCCCTCCTCCCCACCCCCACCCCCACCCACAAACACCCCCCTTTACTCTCCACCACACACTTACAGCCACAGCGAAGGCCAGGAGGGTGTAGGTGGTGTTCGGGGCGGGGCGGGGCTCAGGTAGGCACTGCACCGTGAACCCTCCTGCCGTGTGTTGAGTCACCTTGCAGCCCTCCACGGGACCCGGCTTACCTGGAGACGGAAGGACAGAATGGTATAAGTAGAGGGATTCTTACTTATGATAGTGTAGGAGGGGGGGAGATAAGGGATCGAGGGATGCTAGAGTGTAGTGCAGAGGAGGAAAGGGAAAAAATAGGGGCAGGGGAAGAAGATACGGGGAAGAAGGGTTCAGGTATTCTTAGTGTACGAGTGAAGGGGAGGTTTAAGGGGGGTATACAGGGTTCAGGAATGCTAAAGTTTGTATTGTAAGGGAAAAGAGTTAAAGGGTAGAGGAAGGGGGAAGAAGAAATGGGGGGCAGAAGGGTATAGGGATGCTTAGTGTGTATTGTAAGGAAGGAAGGGAGGAGGTTGAAGAAGGGTTAGGAATGCGTATGTTGAAGGGAGAGGGTATATGTGGGGTGCAGGGGGAGGGGAGGGAGTATGAGAGAGTGGGAAAAGAGAGTGTGTGTGTGTGTGTGTGTGTGTGTGTGTGTGTGTGTGTGTGTGTGCGTGCGTGATGTGAAAAGTTTGTATAGAGCAAGGTGTGTGTGTGTGTATGTTTGTGCGTGTGCGTCTGTGTGTGTGTGTGTGTGTGTGTGTGTGTGTGTGTGTGTGTGTGTGTGTGTGTGACGTGTGAGGTGTGTGGGGGAAAGCAAGTGAATACGGGGCGAGAAAAGACGTGGGGACGATATACGAAGAGAGAAAGAGGACGGGAGGAGTAACAAAGGAAAGCGTATAAGAAAGGATATACCTCCGTGCGTGTGTGTGTGCTTGAATTGGTCTGTGTTTGTGAGGGAACGGACACACGAGGGAAGGAACCGGCGAAGGGGAACACGTGCGGAGAAAGAATATATTTAGGAGAAAACTGTATGAAAGAGACGCCAGGTGGAGGAGCGGACAGGTAGAGAGGAGAGTATAATGCGTGAGGGAAGAGAAAAAGAACACTCGTGGGACCAGAAATGTGAGAAGAGAATAAAGTTGCGGAGGAGAAAGTCTTGTGCATGGAAACGGGTTGGAAGCGGCTGACAGATCACACAGGGAGAGGAAGATAGGGAAAGAGAGAGAATAAAAGAGAGACCATTGAAAAGGGATACAGAGGAGAGAGAGTAAAAGGAGGAAGAGGGGGAGAGGATAACTGGAGCGTATTGTACAGGTAAACGGTAGGCAGGGTCCAGGTGGGAGGGAAAGTGTAGCAAACAGGTATATTGACGGGGAGGTTAAAGGAGGTGTGTGTGAGAAAAGTGGAGCATTTGGGAGATGAGGGAGGCCGTACGAGGGGAGATAACTGACTTGGCATGCGGAGAGAAATTGGCGGAGGACACAGCGAGGTTATCCGGGTAAGAAAGGATGAAGGAAAGATGAAAAGGAGATAACGGGATGAGGAAAGAAGGGATGAAGGATGTCTAGGAAGGAGAAAGGGAAAGAGAAAAAGAGGAGAGAGGGAAAGATGAAAAAGAAGATTACACGAATAGTAACGAAGCAATGAAGGATATTTTACGAAAGCGAAAGGATAAAAGAGAAGAAAGGAAAGGAGAGAAAAGATAAAATAAGATAATACGAAACGGAAGGAAGCATTGACGGATATCTATGGGAAGGGAAGAGGAAAAGAGAAGGGAAGAGAAGAGAAACGATGAAAAAGATGACGACACAAATAGGAATTAAGTGACGAAGAATATTTAGAAAGAAAAAAGGACAAAAAAGAGATGATAAAGAGAGGAGGAAAGATGAAAAAAAATTACACACTTAGAAAATTAGAAAAAGGAAGAAAAAAGGTAGAAAGAAGGTAGAAAAGTAGAAAAAAAGATGGAAAATATCAAGGAAGGAAAATGAAAGAAAAAGATGGACGAAAAAATAAAAATAAATCACACAAATATAAAAAGTTAGGGAGAAAATGTAGAAAGAAGAAAGGCAAAAAAAAGAAGAAAAAAACATGAGAAAAGAAAGAAAAACTACACAAACAGGAATAGGAAAAGAAGAAATGGAGAATAAAGGAGATATATAAAGGAAGGATATATAAAAGAAGTTAGGGAGAATATGTAGAAAGAAGAAAGGCAAAAAAGAAAAAAAAACAGGAGAAAAGAAAAAAACCTACACACACAGGAATAGGAAAAGAAGTAATAGGATATGTAGAAGACCAAAAAGGAACAGAAGGAGAAAATCGACTGGAAACGCTGACATAGAAGAGAAGGAAAACCGAGGGAGGAAGAGAAATGAAAAGGCACGGAATAACAGGGGAGGAGATAAAAGGGAGAAAGAGAGAACACGGAGACTAGCAGGCCCGGCGGGAGGGGAGGGAGGAGATGGAAGAGGCGTCGGGGATACGGATAATTGAAGAAAAAAGATAAAGGTTGGGGAGGAAGGCAGAACGAGACCCGGACCAGTTTGACGCCACCGAAAACAAACCGAATAAAATGTGGACCAGAAAAAGGGGAAAAATGGGGAATAGCACACCACCAAAATTCGACTAAGGAAAACTAAAAAAAAGGGAGGAGAGGGATATATAAAGGACACAGGAAACTTGACAAAAAAAGGAAAAGTGGGCGGCAAAAGGTTTGAACCCACAGGGACCAGAAACCAAACTTTATAAATACTCCAACACAGGGAATACCACAGCGAGAGAGAGAGAGAGAGAGAGAGAGAGAGAGAGAGAGAGAGAGAGAGAGAGAGAGAGAGAGAGACAGAGACAGACACAGACAGAGACAGATAGTTACACAGGGACACATAAAGAGATACAGAGCTAAAACAAAGACACACAGACAGAGACACAGAGAGAAAGACACACACATTCACAAACACAGACAGAAAGAGACAGAAACTGACGGACACAGAGACAGAAACACAGAGACACACAGAGACAGACGCACACAAAAACACAGACAGACAGAGACACACACAGACAGACTTACTTTGCGTGAATACAGTAAAATTGCAAGGGTAGAGTTGGGTCCCCTCGCTGTTACTCGCCCAGCACTGCACAACCTCCTCCTCGCGCCGCTCCTCCCGAAGGCGTGGCAAGGTGTAGCGCCCCGTCAGGCCCTCCTCCCGCCCCACGCTGGCCAGCATTTCCGGGGTACTATCTGTAGGAGGAGGAGGAGGAGGAGGAGGAGGGCAAGGGCGTGGTGGTGGTGGTGGTGGCGGTAGCAGTGAAAAAAAAGATGATCACTGGATTGTTATTTAATTGATGGCTTTGTGTGTTTCGTGTTGTGGTGTGTATGTGTTGCATGTGTGTGTGGGGGGAAGGGAGAAGGATCATGTGTGCTTGTGTGCGTGTGTGTGGGGCGGGGCGGTCATGTGTGTGTGTGTGTGTCTGTGCGTGTGTAAGACCATAACGTAATAACAGAAGTGGTGGTGAGGTGACAGTGTTATTGGTGGGGGTAATTATGGCTTTGGTAACGAGTGAGGTGCTTGGTGTTGCGGTGAGGTGCGTTATGTTGGTGCGTGAGGTAAGAGAGAAAGAAAGAGGTGGTGAAATTTAAACGGCTATTCATTAAGGGGACAATAGTGTTAATAGAATAACAATTAATATTAAAGAGCGAACCATCACCTTTAGGAGGACGCGAGAATTGGATGATGAAACTTGTGCGTCAGGAACCTTTTGTAAGCACTTCCTCTTTCGTCACACACACACACTCTCTCTCTCTCTCTCTCTCTCTCTCTCTCTCTCTCATCCCCCCCCCTCCCTTCCCTGAGTATTAAACGTATTGTGCCTTCATAGAATACTTTCACCTCCAATTCACGACAATATTGCATTTGAGGGAGACAAATGTAAAAAGCTGCATCAAAAATCGAGTTAGGAAAAGGGAATTCTTACAGGTTACCGTATAGAGGCCTTGCGTTGGGCTGCAAAAGTGGAGGGGTGATTTTTGTAGTCTTCTCTCTATTTTTTTTTTTATGTCCCACTTTTATTCCTTTTCTCTCTCTCTCTCTCTCTTCTTCTTCTTCTTCTTTATTTTATGTTATGGACGGCACTGTTTTTCTTTTCTTTTTAGGGGGTGGGTGGGTTTGTGTGTGTGTGTGTGTGTGTGTGTGTGTGTGTGTTTGGTTGTTTTGTTGAAATGGTTTGGTGTTTTGTTTTCTTTATTTCTTTGATTTGAGGGTTTGGCACAGACCGTGATGCATTGAAAGCCGTTGATCTGTTTGTCTTTACCGTACTTCTCTTTCTCTGTCTGTTATCTCTTTTTCTGTGTCTGTTTTTCTCACTCTTTCTCTTCCCTCACCCCTTCCTCCTCCTCCTCCGTTCCCTCTTTCCCTCCCCTTTTACTTTTATGATCCCATCAACCTCGTGGTCCCTCACACACACACACACACACACACACACACACACACACACACACACACACACACACACACACACACACACACACACACACACACACACACACACACACACACACACACACACACACACACACACACACACACACACACACACACACACACACACACACACACACACACACACACACACACACACACACACACACACACACACACACACACACACACACACACACACACACACACACACACACACACACACACACACACACACACACACACAGCATTTTTATATATTTTTTTACCTTCATGCTTCTACCCGTGACCCGACCTGACCTGACCTGACCTCCCTCTTCACGGCTGCATTTAATTTGGTCGAAAAAGTCAATTTGCGATCATTTTAACAGGGCGATAACATGTCAGGGCAGTTCCATGACAACGAAATTGTTCTATCAATGCTCCCAAATGAAATACAGCTCTCTTGACCTCTCAGACTGACCCATACCCACACACACACCTGACTTACCTGGCGTCTTCTTAATTGCCCAGGTGTACACTAGGGTGGGGGGATACGCCTTCAAGGTACACACGATGGTCAGCGCCTCGCCTCTCACCCGCCGGTACTGAAGAGTCTGGTTGGGAGCGCACACCGGACGAACTGAGGGAGAGAGAGAGAGAGAAAGAGAGGGAGAGGGAAAGAAAGAGAGAGAGGGTGAGTGTTATATTTATTGGTTATGGTTTTGATAGTGTAGTTTTATCATTTTTTACTTCCATGTTGCTCTTTATTTTATTTGTTGTTTTTAGTTTTTCATTTTTGTTGTGTAGTTTAAGATATTTATGACCCTACACATCTGCCCCTCCATTGCTGTTGTCTTCCATATTCTCTCGTCCACTTTCTCCTCTCTCATCGTTTTCACTTTCACTTTCTCTTTCTTGGCTTTCTTGTTCACATTTTCTTGATTGTTTTTCTGTTGTTGTATATTTTAAGCTATGTATCACCTTCCACTCTGTCCCTCCATTTATCTAATCTATATTCTCTCGTCCACTTTCTCCTCTCTCATCGTTTTCACTTTCACTTTCTCTTTCTTGGCTTTCTTATTCACATTTTCTTGGTTGCTTTTCTTGTTGTGTATTTTAAGCTATGTATCACCTTTCCAATCTGTCCCTCCATTTATCTTATCTATATTCTCTCGTCCACTTTCTCCTCTCTCATTGCATTCACTTTCATTTTCTCTTTCTCGGCGCCTCAGGTGTTTGTGGGCAATTGAACAGACAGCTGGTAATGCCCGCACTTCCCTTTCTTTACCTGTTTCGTCTCTTGTAATAAAATAGTGGAGAGTGAGTTAGAGATGTGAGTGAGAGTGAGTCCGAGTGAGAGTGTAAGAGAGTGAGACAGGGAGTGATAGACAGAGAGAGAGAATGATATATAGATAGATAGAGATAGATAGAAACATAGAATGATAGATAAATAGATAAAATAGATAGATAAAGTGAGAAAAAATGTTACAAAGGAGGACTAGGGAGGGAAGAGGAGAGATGGAGAGGGAGATAACTTACAGCGGTGGACTAGCCAGGGAGGGAGAGGGAAGGGAGGAGAGAACTATCAAGGGAGGAATAGAAATGGAGAGAGAGAGAAAGTTAGGCGATAATTTAATGAGAGGCGAATAGGGAAAGACAGATGGGATGTAGTTAGTAGGAACTTAAAGAGAAATGGAGTAAAGGAGAAAGAGAGAAAAGAGAAAAAGGAATGGAGAAAAGGAAAATAGATATAAACAGAAAGGAAATAGGAAGAGAAAGGAGAGATAACACATGAAGAGAAGAGTACGAGGAAAGGAGAAAGAAGAAGGAGGAGGGGGAAAAAGGAGAGAACGTAAAGTAGGAACAGAAGGAAGGAGGAAAAGAATGAAAGAGAAAAGGAGGATATTTACTTGGAAACAGCCGGCAGAAGAGGAGTAACAGGAGGAGGAGGAGGAGGAGGAGGAGGAGGAGGAGGAGGAGGAAGAGAGAGGAGTTAAGAAGAGAGAGAGAGGAAAGAAGAAGAGAGAGAGAGAGAGAGAGAGAGAGAGAGAGAGAGAGAGAGAGAGAGAGAGAGAGAGAGAGAGAGAGAGAGAGAGAGAGAGAGAGAGAGAGAGAGAAAGAGAGAGAGAGAGAGAGAGAGAGAGAGAGAGAGAGAGAGAGAGAGAGAGAGAGAGAGAGAGAGAGAGAGAGAGAGAGAGAGAGAGAGAGAGAGAGAGAGAGAGAGAGAGAGAGAGAGAGAGAGAGAGAGAGAGAGAGAGTGTGTGTGAGTGTGAGTGAGTTAGACTAGTGTAAAACATACGTCGAGAGCATGAGAGAGAGAGTAGAAAACGGGAGAGCGAAGTGAGAAATTTATATAGATGGAAAGAGTGAGGAAGATAGAGAAGGAAATAACGTGTGGAAAGAGATTTACGGACGAGAGAAAGGTAAAAAAGACATGGAAAATACTTATAATGGAATAGAGAGAGATAGTTAAAGAAAAACAGGAAGGAAAAGAAAGAGAAGAAAGAAAAGAAAGGAAAAGACATGGAAAACACTTATAATGGAATAGAAAGATAGTTAAAGAGAAACAGGAAGGAAAAGAAAGAGACGAAAAAAAAGAAAGAGAGAATAGACTTGGAAAATACTTATAATGGAATAGAGAGATAGTTAAAGAGAGAGAGGGGAAATTAAAGAAAGAGAAAAAGAACTGGGAAATACTTTTAATGCAATAGAGATAGAAAGAAAGAGGAAGGAAAAGAAAGAGAAAAACGACATAGAAAATACGTATAATGGAAAAGATGGATAGTTAAAGAAAAAGAGTAAAGAAAAGAAAGAAAAGAAAGAAAAAAGACAGGAAAATAAATAAAACAAGGGAAAGTCTAGGAAAATGTGATAGTATAGATAATTTTAAGCAAAGAGAAGAGAAAGACAAAACTACCAGGAAAAATACGATAAACAAAACGGAATATAGAAAGGAAGTAAAGGAAAGAGAGAAGGGAAAGGAGGAGGAAGAGGAGGAGGAGGAAGAGGAGGAGGAGGAAGAAGAGGAGGTATATTACGAACACAGAAATAAAGTATTTTTGGAGAGGGAAGGGAGAGAAGAAAAAGAAAAGAAACGTATAAGAGGGGAGAGGGAAAGCAAGTAAATGAGGAAGAGAAGTGAAGGAGGGAATAACAGAGAGAGAAGAGAGAGAGAGAGAGAGGAGAGAGAGAGAGAGAGAGAGGGAAGAGAGAGAGAGAGAATAATAAGAGAAAAATAAAGTTTAGAGGAGAGAGAGAGAGAGAGAGAGAGAGAGAGAGAGAGAGAGAGAGAGAGAGAGAGAGAGAGAGAGAGAGAGAGAGAGAGAGAGAGAGAGAGAGAGAGAGAGAGAGAGAGAGAGAGAGAGAGAGAGAGAGAGAGAGAGAGAGAGAGAGAGAGAGAGAGAGAGAGAAGAGAAGAGAAGAGAAGAGAAAAAGAAAAGGAAAACAGAAAAGAAAGGAAAAGAGTAAAGAGAAGAAAAGAGAAGAAGAGAGAGAGAGAGAGAGAGAGAGAGAGAGAGAGAGAGAGAGAGAGAGAGAGAGAGAGAGAGAGAGAGAGAGAGAGAGAGAGAGAGAGAGAGAGAGAGAGAGAGAGAGAGAGAGAGAGAGAGAGAGAGAGAGAGAGAGAGAGAGAGAGAGAGAGAGAGAGAGAGATCAAGTGCCGAGAACCAAAAGAAAAAGGAGAAGCAAAATAGGAAGCAAAGAAAAGCCAAGTCAATATGAGATGGAGAGAGAGAAAAAAAAAGGGGCCAGAGAGAGTGAGGGAGAAAAGGGAAAAAATATACAGAGAGAGAGAGAGAGAGAGAGAGAGAGAGAGAGAGAGAGAGAGAGAGAGAGAGAGAGAGAGAGAGAGAGAGAGAGAGAGAGAGAGAAAAAAAGAGAACGAGGAGGGGAAAGAGAGGAACAGAGGGAGGGAGAGAAATGAGAGGAGGAGAGAAAAGCTAAGAGTCAGGGCAGATGAGGAAGGGGATGCTGAATGAGAGCTTGGCAGTGATTTGAGAGGATGGAGTTTTTTCGATGATCTGAGGATGAAAGAAAAAAGCGAAAAAAGAAATAGTGATGTATGGTCTCACACGCACCTCCCTTTCCTCTTCCCTTCCTCTTCCTCTTCGTACCCTGTCATTCCCGTCCCTTTGTACCCCTTTCTTTTCCCTTTTTTTCTCTGCCCTCTCTTCACTTCACATATCCTTTTCCTTCCCTTTCCTTTCATTCCATTCCGTTCCCTTCCCATCCCTTCCCTTTTATTATTTTCCCTTCCATTCCTTTCCCTTCCTTTTTCTCCTTTTCTCTTTCCTTCCCATATCTTCCCTTTCATTCATTCCGTTCCATTTCCTTCCCTTTCCTTCTTTTTTTTTCCTTCCCCTTCCATTCCCTTCCTTTCTCTCCCTTTCTCTTTCCTTCCCATATCTTCCCTTTCATTCCATTCCGTTCCCTTTCCATTCCTTTCCTTCTTTTATTTTCCCTTCCCTTCCTTTCTTTCCCTTTCTCTCTCCTTCCCATATCTTCCCTTTCATTCCATTCCGTTCCCTTTCCATTCCTTTCCTTCTTTTATTTTCCCTTCCCTTCCATTCCCTTCCTTTCTCTCCCTTTCTCTTTCCTTCCCATATCTTCCCTTTCATTCCATTCCGTTCCATTTCCTTCCCTTTCCTTCTTTTATTTTCCCTTCCCTTCCATTCCCTTCCTTTCTCTCCCTTTCTCTTTCCTTCCCATATCTTCCCTTTCATTCCATTCCGTTCCATTTCCTTCCCTTTCCTTCTTTTATTTTCCCTTCCATTCCATTCCTTTCTCTCCCTTTCTCTGTCCTTCACTTATCTTCCCATTCCTACTCTTCCTTAACTTTCTCCTTCCTTCTCTTTCCTTCCCTTTCCGTCTCTTTTATTTTTTCTACTCTTTTCTTTTCTGCCCTTCCCACCTTTCCCTTCCCTTATCATCCCTTTTCTTTCCCTTCTCAGCCATATCCATACCGCTCCCCTTCCCCTTTTTTCTTCTCCATATCCTCTCCTCATCCATATCCATTCCCTCCCCTCTCCTCTCCCCTCCCGTCCCTCCCCACCCATCCCTTCCCTTATCATCCCTTTTCTTTCCCTTCTCAGCCATATCCATACCGCTCCCCTTCCCTTTATCTCTTCTCCATATCCTCTCCTCATCCATATCCATTCCCTCCCCTCCCCTCCTCTCCCCTCCCCTCCTGTCCCTCCTCTCCCTCCCCTCCCCTCCCGTCCGTCCCCTCCCCTCCCCTCCCTTCCCTTCACTTCACTTACTCTTCGACCTCGGAATCAAATCTCTGAAGTCACATTCTTCTCGATTTCACTCGTTTTATTTTCCTTTTTTTTTTCACCTATTCTTTTTCTTCCACGAGAGAAAGGCGGCGGACACAGAATCGGATACCATTTCAACGTTCAGGATTTATATATATATTTTTATTTTTTTATTGTGTTTTGTATTCGCCTGGTTGTTGCTGTTTTTGTTTTGTTATTTATTTACAGCCATTCGTTATTAGAGTTTTGTGACAGCATGCTTTTTTTTTGTCATATATTTTTTATGTTATGCAGATTAAGAGATATTTAATGCATTTATGTATGATTGATTGAGTTTTCTCTGTAACGAATAAATTTCCACAATGCCTAAAAAAACTAACTTTGGTATTTGAACTTTTTTTTATAACTATGATTTTGGGAAAGGTAATTGTGAACCCACCCCAAAAAATGAACTTAAACATCGAAAAACCTAAAAAAAAATAAAACGAAACCAAAAAATCTAAAAAATCTTTGGTATTTGAACTTTTATAACTAAGATTTCTGGAAAGGTAATTGTTAAAACCATGAAGGAACTAAAAACTTGAACCTAAATATCGAAAAACCTGAAGAAAAAAAAACTGAAATAAAACTGAAAAAAATGAAAAAACTAAATATCTGAAAAAAATCTGAAAAAACTAAAAATCTGATAAAAGCAAAATCTGAAGAAAAACAAAATAAAAAACTAAATCTGAAAAAAAAAATCTGATAAAAACAAAATCTGAAAAAAAAATCTGAAAAAAACTAAAAACCTGAAAATAACTCTGGTATTTCAACTTTTATTATAACTATTTTTTTAAGTGTATGATCCCTCCGGAAGGGCAGTGCTGGGTGACGTATTTGAATTAGCTAACTTTTATGCGGGCCGGCTCTTAGCATAGAATTACCGGCGGCCATAATATTTACTTGCCGTCATTTTTTACCTCCAATTTCCACAGAATCATCGCCCTCCAATTTTTCCTCCTCACCACTTCCAGGGAATTATCACACTTCAATATTTTTCTCCTCGCACACCCAAAAAATACAATGGGAGCCAAATGAGAGAGAAAAAATTATAAAATCGCTCCCCACTCCACTGATTTCCTCCTTCAGTTTATGGTATACGATCATTTTTTAGGTCGTCAGTGTCCCCGGCCGTGTTTTTTTTATTTCGCATTTATTTGAGCTTTAAATCACTGTTGGTATTAAAGGAAACACGAGCCGAAAAGACGCTTGGGCCCAAACACTTTACATTAAAAAAAGTGTGCTGTGAATATTTACGAGTTTCTTCGCCATAATAAAACGTCGAAATTATATACAGTGTCTGACGTTATATATATATATATATATATATATATATATATATAGAGAGAGAGAGAGAGAGAGAGAGAGAGAGAGAGAGAGAGAGAGAGAGAGAGAGAGAGAGAGAGAGAGAGAGAGAGAGAGAGAGAGAGAGAGAGAGAGAGAGAGAGAGAGAGAGAGAGAGAGAGAGAGAGAGAGAGAGAGAGAGAGAGAGAGAGAGAGAGAGAGAGAGTCACTATCACCGTCACAATCACTACTTCTTGGTCGGAGGGACGAAGATATAGAAGAGAAAAGCGTTAGAGAAGAGGAAAAGAAGATGAAAAGAGAAGAGAGGAGAGAAGAGAAAATGAGAGAGAAGCAGAATGAGAGAGAGAGGGAATGAGAGAATAAGAACGAAAAAAAATAGTGAAAAAAAACAGAACAAAGGAAGGAGGGAAAAGAGAAAAAAAAGGCTGGAAAAAAATCTGAACTCGCTTGAGGGATAAGAAATATTAATAGAGGCGAGGGAGAGAAAAAGAGAGAGAGAGAGAGAGAGAGAGAGAGAGAGAGAGAGAGAGAGAGAGAGAGAGAGAGAGAGAGAGAGAGAGAGAGCGAGAGAGAGAGAGAGAGAGAGAGAGAGAGAGAGAGAGAGAGAGAGAGAGAGAGAGAGAGAGAGAGAGAGAGAGAGAGAGAGAGAGAGAGAGAGAGAAGGCAGAAGGAAGGAGGAGGGAGGGAGGACACGAAGAAAATGAAGAAAATTGGACTTATGAGAAGGGACGAGGTGATTGAGATGAGGAGGAAATGGAGGGGAGAGAATCAGAGGAAGTGAGGGAGGAGCCGAGTAATGAAGGAAAACAAGATTAGGGTGGAAAAGTAAGGAGGGAACAATGGAGGGAGAGAGGAGGGGCGAGGGAGCAAATGAGAAGGCGGGCGAGCGAGAAAGGAGAAGAGGAGGAGAGGGAAGGAAATATGGACGTGGAATGAGGAGGTGGAGGAAAGAATGGGAATGTAAAAAGAGAATAAGGAGGATGTAGAAAATGAGGTGTGTGAATCAAGCGTGGGGGCACTGAAGAAAAAGATAAAGGAGGAGAAGAAGAAGTGGAAGGAGGAGAATAAAGTGGAAAAAAAGCAAAAAATATGTACGAAATCGAAAGAGAGATGAAGAGAATGGACAAAGAGTAAGAAAAAGAAGAAGGAAAAGAATAAATTGAGGGAGAAGGTGGAAAAAAAGTAGAAAATACGCACGTCAAATAAAGATCAAGAGAAATACAGAAAAAGGAGACAGGAAAGAAAATGAAGAAGAAGAAGAAGAAGGAAAAAGGTAATTGGAGGAAGAAGAATAATGTGGAAAAATGAAGAAATATGTACGCGAATAAACATGAGGGGAAAAAATGTAATAAATTTGGAGAATAAGAAGAATGGAGAAAATGAAGAAGAAGGAAAAGAAGTAAAAGAATAAATGGAGGGAGAAGAATAATGTGAAAAAGCAGAAAAAATGCACACCAATAAATATGAAGGCAAGAAAAAGAGGAAATTACAATAGAGAATAATAAGAACAGAGAAAATGAAGAAGAAGAAGAAGAAAAAGAGAAAAAGAAGTGAAGGGAGAAGAAAAAGAAGGTGAAAGAAGCAGAAAATACGTTCGCCATTTAAAGATGAAGACAAGATAAGGAAGTTAAAATAGAAAATGG
Source organism: Eriocheir sinensis (assembly GCF_024679095.1). Taxonomy (NCBI): domain Eukaryota; kingdom Metazoa; phylum Arthropoda; class Malacostraca; order Decapoda; family Varunidae; genus Eriocheir; species Eriocheir sinensis. The sequence goes on from NC_066521.1 coordinate 16,433,866, forward strand.
AAGATAAAATAAAGAATAAGGAGAGTGAAGAAAACGAAGCGTGTATATCAAGACAGTGGATGGATAAGACGAAGAGGAAGAAAAAGAAGAAAATGTGAAGAAGGGGGAACCAGAGGCGGAGAAAGCAATGGGAAAGTAAAGAGAAGATAAAGAGGAGGTAGAAGAGGAAGAAGTGTGTATAAATCAGGCAGGGACAGTGTTTAAGTAGAGGAGGAAGAAGAGGAGGAGGAGGAGGAGGAGGAAAAAGAAGAAAATATGGAAAGAGAATGAAGAAGAGGCGAAGAGAATGGAGTTGTAAAAGGGGAGTCAGGAAGATATAGAAGGTGAAGAAGGGACACTGAAGGAAGGATAATAAAGATCGGAATAAGATAAGAAAGAGAAGGAAACGAAGAGGAGGAATTAAAAAGAGGAAAGAGGGAAAGAGAATGGAGAGGCGAAGAGAATGGAAGAGAAAAAAGAAGGCCAGGAATATATAGAAGGTGAAGAAGGGATAATAAGGAAGAGATAATGAAGATAAGAATAAGAAGGAAACGAAGAGGAGGAATTAAAAAGAGGAAAGAGGGAAAGAGTATGGAGAGGCGAAGAGAATGGAAGAGAAAAAAGAAGGCCAGGAATATATAGAAGGTGAAGAAGGGATAATAAGGAAGAGATAATGAAGATAAGAAGAAGAAGGAAACGAAGAGGAGGAATTAAAAAGAGGACAGAGGGAAAGAGAATGGAGAGGCGAAGAGAATGGATCTGCAAAAAGAAGGCCAGGAAGATATAGAGAATGAAGAAGTGGATAGATAATGAAGATAAGAATAAGATAAGAAGGAAATAAAGAGAAGGAATTAAAAAGGGGAAAGAGAATGGAGAGGCGAAGAGAATGGAAATGCACAAAAAAGAGGGCCAGGAAGATATAGAAGGTGAAGAAGGGATTATAAGGAAGAGATAATGAAGATAAGAGGGAGTTAGATAAGAAAAAAGAAGAAAATATATACAGGGAATGAGGAGATGGAAAATAAAAATGAGAATATGTGTTGGGGATGAAAAGGCTGAAGAAGAGAATGAAACAAAATGCAGATGAAATAAAACAGGCATAAAAGAGGAATAAGAAGAGGGGAATGAGGCAGAAGATCCAACGAAAGGAAGAAGGAGGAGGAAGAAGAAGAGGAGGAAGAAGTGGTGCGGGAAAAAAATGAATGTGAGGAGAAAATGAGCAGGATGCGGAAAATGAAGAAAGAAATGCAAAAAAAATAATAATAATGAGAGAGAGAGAGAGAGAGAGAGAGAGAGAGAGAGAGAGAGAGAGAGAGAGAGAGAGAGAGAGAGAGAGAGAGAGAGAGAGAGAGAGAGAGAGAGAGAGAGAGAGAGAGAGAGAATACAAAAAAAAATAATAAACTGTCTCCAGGTTGATAATGAAAAATTGAAATATAAAAAAAAACGACACACGAAAAAGATTAAATAAAAATCGTGAAAAGAAGATATGATACAGAAAGGCTCGGTTAAGGGGCATGCAAATTGACAGCGAAAAATATATATAAAAACTGATACGGAAAAAATGAAAAAAAAATGTAATGTAATAAAAAAAAAAAAAGTAGATATACCAGAGTGTAAGAGAATGAGAAATAGATTAATGAATTAGGTGGGAAAGAATAAGAAGGATAAAAACAAAACGAATAAAACTAAAACAACGATGAAAACAGTGTAGAGATACTGAGAGAAAGAAGAGAAATAGATTAATGAATTAGGTGGGAAAGAATAAGAAGGATAAGATAAAAACTGATGCGGAAAAACGAATGAAAACTTAATGTAATAATGATAAGGAAACAGTGTAGAGATAATTGAGTGTGTGCAAAGAGGAATGAGAAATAGATTAATGAATTAGGTGGGAAAGAATAAGAAGGATAAGATAAAAACTCATACGGAAAAACGAATAAAACCTTAAAAACAACGATAAAGAAACAGTGTAGAGATAATTGAGAGTGTGCAAAGAGGAATGAGAAATATATTAATGAATTAGGTGGGAAAGAATAAGAAGGATAAGATAAAAAACTCATACGGAAAAACGAATAAAACCTTAAAAACAACGATGAAGAAACAGTGTAGAGATAATAGAGTGTGCAAAGAGGAATGAAAAATAGATTAATGAATTAGGTGGGAAGGAATAAGAGGAAAATAAGAGAAACCGTGAAGATCAAATGGAAGAAATGCGTCATGGAAAGGAGAAGTGAAAGATGGAAAGGAACACGATTAAGAAGAAGGTTAATTAATGATGCTGAAGGTGATTGAAGTTTAAACATTTATAACCCGATAATGATAAAGGATAAGAAGAAAATAAGAGAAACCGTGAAGATGAAGTGAAGGAAATGCGTCATGGAAAGGAAGAGTTAATTATGGAAAGGAACACGATTAAAAAAAGGTTAATTAATGATGCTGAAGGTGTTTGAAGTTTAAGCATGTATAACCCGATACTGATAAAGGATAAGAAGAAAATAAGAGAAACCGTGAAGATGAAGTGAAGGAAATGCGTCATGGAAAGGAGAAGTGAAAGATGGAAAGGAACACGATTAAGGAGAACGTTAATTAATGATGCTGAAGGTGTTTGAAGTTTAAACATGTATAGCCCGATAATGATAAAGAATAAGAAGAAAATAAGAGAAACCGTGAAGATGAAGTGAAGGAAATGCGTCATGGAAAGAAGTGAAAGATTGAAAGAAACACGATTAAGAAGAAGGTTAATTAATGATGCTGAAGGTGTTTGAAGTTTAAACATGTATAGCCCGATAATGATAAAGGATAAGAAGAAAATAACAGAAACCGTGAAGATGAAGTGAAGGAAATGCGTCATGGAAAGAAGTGAAAGATGGAAAGAAACACGATTAAGAAGAAGGTTAATTAATGATGCTGAAGGTAATTGAAGTTTAAGCATGTATAACCCGATAATGATAAAGGATACATTGAAGGTTAGACGTGTAAGTATGAATAGTACAATAACGATGAATAGATTATACAAAAAAGATTAAATGTACAAAAAAATAGAGAGGATGCGAAAAGTTTAAGAAGTAGAAGTATAACGTTGCAAAAATATTAAAAAAAGAGTTATACAGGATTGGTTAAAAGTGCACGGATATGTGTGTAGTCCAAAGCAAGAGACAAAATGATAGATAGATAGATAGACAGACAGACAGATAGATACATGGAATGATAGATAGCTGCGTCTAGTGGGTTATTTTTGTTGCTGTTTTTATTTTTGTTTTGCCCCTTGCTGTAAAATAAAGGTATGGATAGATAAGCAGATAGATAGATAGAGAAAGAGAAAAAGAGAAATAAACACAGATTGAGAGAGAAACAGATACAGGTAAAGAGAAATAAGGTTACCGTGATGGAGAGGGAGAAAAAACGGAGGACGAAAAGTAGCTCACATCGGGACTCTAGATTGGCAGCGGGGTACAGAGAGAGAGAGAGAGAGAGAGAGAGAGAGAGAGAGAGAGAGAGAGAGAGAGAGAGAGAGAGAGAGAGAGAGAGACAGAGAGAGAGAGAGAGAGAGAGAGAGAGAGAGAGAGAGAGAGAGAGAGAGAGAGAGAGAGAGAGAGAGAGAGAGAGAGAGAGAGAGAGAGAGAGAGAGAGAGAGAGAGAGAGAGAGAGAGAGAGAGAGAGAGAGAGAGAGAGAGAGAGCGAGAATAAAAAAGAATAACAGCCAGAGTACGGTTTGAAAGTTTACATATAAATCGTATCAAGAGAGCAATTTTTTTCCATAATTTTTTTTTTCAATTGTAGTTCCGCAGATCTGGCCGGAAAAAAAAAATAGGGTTGTATATGTTTTTTTTCTGACCCTCGACGTAAGTTTTCCTTTTTTTCAAATTCATTTATTCATCAAACATTTTTTTTCCATACTGCATCCACCACACCACCACTACCACCTACACCACCGCACGATTCTTTTTATATATTTTTTTCTCTTTTCCGAATTCATTTATTTATTTGACCTTTTTTCATTATTTTTTTTCTCTCTCTTTCCGCCCACCGGCACATGCATTCGTAAAAGCAATAACTCATCTCGCTGCAAGTCGTGAAATAATGGCGCCCGGGAAAGATATATTTATTTAAACCGAATCTAATTTAACCTGACGCCCGACGAAGGGAGCGACGCAATCTTGCACTGCTTCCGTCTTTCCCTCTCTCTATCCTTACCCCCAAGCCCCAAGCCATCTCTCTCCCGCTCCCTTTCCGTTCCACTCTTTTCCTTTCCTTCACTTCATTTTCTATCGCCTGATGTGACGCCGAAGGAAAGGAAGGACGAAATCTTGCGTGCTTCTTCTTTCTTTCTCTTTATCGTAACCTCCCTCTCTCTCCCCCTCTCTTTTCCATATTGCCTCTGTCTCCCCGTCAACATCTCCCTCTCTATCCTAACCCCCCACGTCCTCTCTGTTCTTTCCTTTCTCTCCTTCCCCTTTCCATAACCCACAGCCTTTCTCTCCTCTCCGTCACCCTCTTTCCCTCCTCCCCTCCATACCTCTCTCTCCTTCCTCTCCCCTCTCTCTCCCTCTTCCTCCCCCTCTCCTTTCCACTCTTACTCCTTTACTCCAGTCCATGATATATCGCCTGATGTGGAAAGTTTGCTTGTGGGAGAGTGGCAGCGTTATTGAATCCCATAAATATCTTAAAAGAAAACATTGGCTCAGGGGACGCGACTTGGCTAGCAACCCTCCGAAGACGTTTTACTGTAGAGGGGAGTGAATCTATGCTACCCTAAGTGACCTTCTCTCTCTCTCTCTTTCTCTCTCTCCCTCTCTCTCTCCTCCTTCTCTGCTCTTGACTTTTCACTTCCTATTTGTGTTGCGACGCAGGAATAATTAGTTTGAGTTATCCCTTAGTGTCTCGACCCCGTTTTTTTTTTTTCGTTTTCTTCTCTCGACCTCTTTCCCTCCTTTCTCTCGCGCTCTCTCTCTTTTCTTCTCCTTCCCACTTGGTCTCGCTGTCTTAATTAGTGAGCGAAGCATAACGCAGGCAGGGGAGAAATGATCTGATTAGAATAAGAAGACGAGGGAGAAAGAAGAAAAGAAAGGCAGACGCAAAAGAATTAGCGCACGTGTTGAAAATATAATAAAAGAAAAATGTCGAATAAAAAAAAACAGGAGAAAAAGAATAGAGGGAATCAAATAAAAAAATATGAAAAAAGTGCAGAAGAAATAAAAGGAAAAAGCGTTGAAAACAAAACCTTTCCATAATTTAAACAGCGAGGCAAAAGAAAAAAAAGAAAAAATGTGTTGAGGGATAAATGTGAGAAAAATATGAAAATGAGGAATTGAATAGAAATAAAAGGAGAAGGAGGGTGAGAGAGACAAGACCTTCCCGTAATTCGGAAAAAAAACAAAGCAAATGAAAAAAGTAAAAACGTTGAGAAGAATAAAACTTAGAAAAAATAAAAAGAGGGAACCAAATAGAAAAAGATAAAAAAGTGATGAAGAAATAAGAGAAGAAAGATGGTGAAAGACAAGATCTTCCAATAATTTGAAAAGCTAAGCAAAAGAAGAAATGTGAAAATGTGAAGAATAAAAACGAGAAATAATGAAAAGAAGGAAATGAACAGGAAGATAAGGATGAAAATAAAAAAAAAGGAAATGAAAAGGAAGAGAAGGATGAAGATAAAAAAAAGAAGGAAATGAACAGGAAGAGAAGGATGAAAATAAAAAAAGAAGGAAATGAACAGGAAAAGAAGAATGAAAATGAAAAAAGAAGGAAATAAACAGAAAAAGAAGGATGAAAATAAAAAAGGAAGTGAATAAAAAGAGAAGGATGAAAATAAAAAAAAGAAGGAAACGAATAGGAAGAGAATGATAAAATAAGAAAATAGAATGAAATTAATAGGAAAACAAAAAAAAGAGATGAATAAATGAAAGAAAGACAAAAGACAAGGCCTTCTCATAATTCGAAACGCAAAGCAAAACAAGAAACAAAGACCGCCAACCACGCACACACACACACACACACACACACACACACACACACACACACACACACACACACACACACACACACACACACACACACACACACACACACACACACACACAAGCTTAAGGAGGAACAAAAGAGGGCAGAAAAAAATCCATTAACCGCGGGTAAAAGAACGTAAGCAAAAAAGACTAGGAACGTTGCGCTTGTATCACCAAACAACAACAGCGAGCAGAGGAAATTGAATGAAGAATAGGGAAAGGAAGGAAAAAAATACCTACATGGAACTAAGAAAATTGAACGAAAAATAAGAAAAGGAAGGAAAAAAATATGTACATTGAACTAACAAAAGATAGGAAAGGAAACAAAAGCGTAGTGAACCAAGAAAATTACACGAAGAATTAGTAAAGAAAGAAAAAAATATGTACATTGAACTAAGAAAATTGAACAAAGGAAAGAAAAATAAAAAAAATCGTACAGTGAATCGAGAAAATTGAAGAAAAAGAAAAATCGTACTAATGAACCAAGAAAAGTGAACGAAAAATAGAAATAAGAAAAAAATGCGTACATCGAACTAAGAAAATTAAAAGAGAAAGAAGAAAAAGAAAGAAATAAAACATACAGTGAATGGAGAAAACTGAACGAAAAATAGGAAAGGGAAAGAAAATACATGACAGCTAAAATAAATAAAAAAATAAAACTGATACGATAACCCGAATGAAACCTAAAAATAGTAAAGAAAGAATGTAGAGATAATTAAAGGGAAAAGTAAAGTGAAAAATATACGAATGAAGGTTAATGAAATGGTAAAGTATGAACAAAAACGCACAAGTATCATCCTATCACTAGTTTCGGATAAGGAAGTTTGAAGATAATACAAAAAAAAATCATAGGCGGTAATCAACGCAGAGAAACAAAGGGGAAAAATCAATATTACCCTCCCAACAGCAACGGAACGGACGAGGGGGTTAGTTCAGGCCACTAACTAACTAACACTAACTAACCCGGAAACAAAAGAGAAACAAAGAAGGTACTGTGAGCGATAATTGGCTTAGAGAAACATGAGAAAATAATAATCAAACCGCTGCCTTTCGTCGTCCAGCGGCAACGCACGAGTATAACATGCCGTTGCTTTTCGTCGTCCAGCGGCAACGCACGAGTATAACATGCCGTTGCTTTTCGTCGTCCAGCGGCAACGCACGAGTATAACATGCCGTTGGTTAAGAGGAAAGCTTTGAAAGATGATGAGAAAATATGTGTAACAGAGTAGGCGATGATAAACTCAGGAAAACAATGAAAAGAAAGAGAAATCGCTACTAATCTATGTCCAGCGGCAGCATACGAGTATAACATGCCGTTGGTTAAGAGAGGAAAACTTTTGAAAGGTAATGAGAAAATAGAGTATGCGATGATAAACTCAGGAAAACAATGAAAAAGAAAGACAAATCGCTACTGATCTAAGTCCATCGGCAACACACGAGTCGAACATGCCACTGGTTAAGAGAAGAAAACTTTTGAAAGGTAATGAGAAAAAGAGTATGCGATGATAAACTCAGGAAAACAATGAAAAAGAAAGAGAAATCGCACTAATCAAAGTCCATCGGCAACACACGAGTAAAACATGACACTGGCTCAGACAGGAAAGCTTTGAAAAGTGAAGAGGAAATAGATTAGACGGTGATTAGCTCAGAGAAACAGGAGAAAAAATAAAAGACCATCAATCTAAGTGGAGCGGAAACACAGGATTACAGCATGCCTCTAGGTGGGACATGGAAGCTTTGAACGGTGATGAAAAAATAAGTAGTCAGTGATTGGTTGAGTGAAACTAGTAAAATAATAACCAATCAAAGCCCAGCGGAAACACACGAGGATAACATGCATCTAGGTAGGACGAGGCAGCTTATAAAACGAATGATAAAATAGAGTAGGAAGTGATTAACTCAGAAAAACAGCAGCTGGAAAAAAGAAACGTTAGAATTCTAAGTCTAGCGGAAACACACGAAGATAACATGCCTCTAGGTAGGACAAGATAGCTTATAAAAGGAATGATAAAACAGAGTAGGAAGTGATTAACTCAGAAAAACAACAGCTATAGAAAAAAGAAACGCTATTATTCTAAGTCTAGCAGAAAAACAGTAATATAACATGCCTTTAGGTAGGACAAGGTTGCTTATAAAACGAATGATAAAATAGAGTAGGAAGTGATAAACTCAGATAAACAACATCTGGAAAAAAGAAAATCGCTATCATTCTAAGTCTAGCGGAAACACATGAGCCTTTAGGTAGGACAAGATAGTTTATAAAGGAAATGAGAAAATAAAATAGGAAATAATTAACTCAGAGAAACAACGACTGGAAAAAAGAAACACGAGCATAACATTCCGCTGGTTAATTAAAAGGAAGTTTCTAAAAAGTGATGAGAAAAGAGAGCACTTGATGAATAGCCGAGAGAAAGAAGGGAAAAAGTATAAGCTATCCGTCTAAGTCTTACGAAAGCACTCGACGGCTCAAAGACGAGGAAGTTTTTAAAAGGTATACGAAAATAGAACAGTCGGTGATTAACTCAGACAAACAAACAAACAAACAAAAGTCATCATTTTAAGTCCTGCGAAAACACACAATGCCTCTAAGCAAGACAATTAGGTTCTGAAAGGTGATCCCAAAATAAAGTAGACAATAACTGGCTCAGAAAAATACCCACTAAGTCTTACACAATGCCTCTAAGCAAGACAACAAAGCTCTGAAAAATGATCCCAAAATAGAGTAGACAATAGCTGGCTCAGAAAAATAACCACTAAGTCTTACACAATGCCTCTAAGCAAGACGACAAAGCTCTGAAAAATGATCCCAGAAAAGAGTAGACAATAACTGGCTCTGAAAAACAACCCGTTATAAATCCCACGCAATGGCTCTGAGTAAGACAAGTGGAAATAGGGTAGACAGTGATCGGCTCAGAGAATCCACCACCATAATTGAGAGAGAGTGAGCGAGAGAGAGACAGAGGCAGACTAAAAAAGGACAACATGCAGCGATGATTGACTAAAGGCGGAGCGCAGCGTCAAGCAGGCTGCGGCCGCGTCGGGAATGGAGTCTAAAACGCTGCCGTGTTTGTTGCTGCGAAAAAATCGAGTCAACACTGAACAGAGAATTGTAAACAAATGCAACACGCCGCCCAGATAATGGAATGCTGAGGAAAACATGTTGCCTTCCAGATATCAGAGAGAGAGAGAGAGAGAGAGAGAGAGAGAGAGAGAGAGAGAGAGAGAGAGAGAGAGAGAGAGAGAGAGAGAGAGAGAGAGAGAGAGAGAGAGAGAGAGAGAGAGAGAGAGAGAGAGAGAGAGAGAGAGAGAGAGAGAGAGAGAGAGAGAGAGAGAGAGAGAGACGGACACAGAAAGAGAAAAACACAGACAGATACACAGGCAGGAACACAGAGATGCAGACAGAGACAGAAACAGAGAGGCAGAGAGAGAGAGAGAGAGAGAGAGAGAGAGAGAGAGAGAGAGAGAGAGAGAGAGAGAGAGAGAGAGAGAGAGAGAGAGAGAGAGAGAGAGAGAGAGAGAGAGAGAGAGAGAGAGAGAGAGAGAGAGAGAGAGAGAGAGAGAGAGAAAGGAATCACAGCACGCAAGACTCTCGGGCTGAAAATGTTTGTAAGAGTGACTACAATATTTACATAAAATTCATGCATTCTTTATCGGAACAACGCCGAAGGAAAACAAGTAAAAAAACGGCTAAAAAAAATATAATTATGTGTCATTCCCGGAGAGAGAGAGAGAGAGAGAGAGAGAGAGAGAGAGAGAGAGAGAGAGAGAGAGAGAGAGAGAGAGAGAGAGAGAGAGAGAGAGAGAGAGAGAGAGAGAGAGAGAGAGAGAGAGAGAGAGAGACGAACAGACTAACAGCTCGGGGACGAAATTCAATAAAAAAGATTGTCATGGCAAGCGGAATACGAACAAGCAAAGCGAGAAAAGGAAGAAGGAAGGGAAGGAGTGACGGCCGAATGTGAGAAAGATGAGACAGGAGAGAGAAAGAGGAGGGAGAAAGTGAATATATAGGAGAGAGAGAGAGAGAGAGAGAGAGAGAGAGAGAGAGAGAGAGAGAGAGAGAGAGAGAGAGAGAGAGAGAGAGAGAGAGAGAGAGAGAGAGAGAGAGAGAGAGAGAGAGAGAGAGAGAGAGAGAGAGAGAGAGAGAGAAGAGAGAGAGAAGAGAGAGAGAAGAGAGAGAGAGAGAGAGAGAGAGAGAGAGAGAGAGAGAGAGAAGAGAGAGAGAGAGAGAGAGAGAGAGAGAGAGAGAGAGAGAGAGAGAGAGAGAGAGAGAGAGAGAGAGAGAGAGAGAGAGAGAGAGAGAGAGAGAGAGAGAGAGAGAGAGAGAGAGAGAGAGAGAGAGAGAGAGAGAGAGAGAGAAAAAACCGAGGCCGAGAGACCGAGACCGAGAAAGAGAGAGAGCGAGGGTGCCGTCTGCTAGAGTGGAAAATTCTCTCACTATGAACTTTCCTGATCGCGAGAGGAATTTTTGCCTGCAATTTTCGCTCTTTTCCGGATATTGCAACTCACGCCACCTAATTCCTCTCGGCCAGGAGGTGGTGGTCTGAAGGACGGCGCGGAAGTTAAGGGAAATTAGGCCGCTTAAGTTAGATTGCTTTTAAAGTCCATGTTGAATTCGATTGGATCAGATGAAGCCAGTGACGGATTTGAACTCTTGGTAAACAGCACTCGACCCACGTGAAGGAATTTAAGTTATTTGTTTTTTGTTGTTGTGGGAAGAAAAGTGAAAGTTGTAAGTTGTCGTGATTAGTCAACATGGAGTTTTAATTGATGTGATTTGTTATAGTAAAAATATACGTAAATAATGTAGATTGTAGTTAATAGTTGAAAAATGAGAATATTACCTTTGGAGTTTTAATTGATGTGATTTGTCATAGTAAAAATATACGTAAATAATGCAGATTATCGTTAATAGTTGAAAAATGAGAATATTACCTTTGGAGTTTTAAGTGATGTGATTTGTTAAAGTGAAAAATATACATAAATAATGTAGATTGTCGTAAATAGTTGAAAAATAAGAACATTACCTTTGGAATTTAAGAGATGGTTTTTTTTTAGCGCAGAAAAAAAAATGTTAATAATGCGAACTGTCATGAATTCAAATAAATGTGAATAATGCCTTAGAAGTTTTAAGGAATGTGTTTTTGTTATCATGAAAAAAAACGTAAATAATTTAAACCGTCATAAATAATTTGAAATGAATGAGAAAATACCTTAGGAGTTTTAAGTGATGCGTTTTTGTTATCTTGGAAAATATACGTAAATCATGCAAATTGTGAATATTTAGATTGAATGAGTTATTGCATTCGAGTATTATTATTAACTTAACTTTTTGTACACAGTTTTAAATTACCTAATAGAAAATTCCTTTATATATTCAAACATTTGTTATCGCGGGGAAATATACTCTAATAATGCGAATTGTCGGGAATAGTTAAAAGGAATGAGTTTTATTTTTTTTACTCAACATTTTTTTAACGCCGCGTTGAATAAGCCGAAACAAACATTCCTTTCTTGGTTTAAATGACTGATGGACTAATCTTTTGTATGACGTAATCTTGACCATAAAGTAAATAAAAGAAAAATAAATAAAAAAATCGAAAATGCATAAAAACTAAAAATCATAAAGAACAAACTCAAGTCCCTATTGTAATGTATTTTTTTCCCATTAAAATACATAAATAGAGTATTAAAAATATCGAAAATGCATTAGAAAAACAGAAGAATCACAAAAAAATTAACTCAAGTCATTATATTAATCTTAATTTGAATGACCACTAAAACAAATAAACAATGAAATAAATTAGAAAATCGAAAATGCACCGAAAAACACGGAAAAAAATCACCATAAAAAAACAAGCTCAGTCTTTCACCTTCATGCTTAGGACCCAACTTTTGACGGGGCGAGTTAAGTCAAGTGTAACCTTTTCTTTCTATTTTTCCCCTCGTCTTTTTTTCCCTCGTCCTTTTTCCCTCGCCCTCTCTCTTGGGTTCGGCGCGCGGGCTGACGAGGCGAACTGGGGGAAGGGGAGAGGCTGGAGAGGCACGGTGATACTGGGGGCTGTAGGGGAAGGGGTAGGGCAGGGGTACAGGAGGCTAAATGGATGGGAACAGGGGGAAGGGGGAGTGGGTAGGAACTGAGGGTAGGAGGCGAGGGTGGGAAAGCGGGTAAACGGAGTGGGTAGGGAGAGGGGGGCGGGGCAGAGGTTAGGAGTGGCCCGAGTGGGTAAGGGACAGAGGGTAGGAGGTTTGGGTAGGGTGAGAGGTTAGGAGTAGTGAGTGGGGAGAGGGAGCGGGGGAGTGGGTGGGGATAGATGGTAGGAGTGGGCAGGGAAAGAGGATAGGAGAAGAAGGTAGGGACACGGGGTAGAAGAAGTGGGCGGGCTAAGAGGGAAGGAGAAGAGGAGGTAAGGTAGGAGGAAAGGGTAGGGACACGGGGTAGAAGAAGTGGCTGGGGTTAAGAGGGTAGGAGAAGAGGGGGGAGAGGAGGTAGGATTGGAGGAGTGGGTTGGGACAGGCGGCGGGGCGAGGGGGTGCAGGCTAAAAACAGTGTGTTCGCCGGAGATGTTCGGAATTTCAGGAGTGGCCGGTAATGCATTGGGCGGCAGACACGGCAACCCGCGGGGGAGACCAAGAAAAAAAAGCCTGTATGAAGCCACAAGGAAAATGGGAAGATGGAGGAGAGAGGAAGGGAAAGGCGGAGGGAGAGCGAAAGCGAGCGAGCGAGAAGGAAAAAGAGAAAGAGGGAAAGAGGAATAGGTTAGCAGGCAGAAGAATAAGTAGGCAGATAGATAGATAGATAGATAGATAGATTACAGACAGACAGGCAGACAAATGGACATACACAGACAGAAAATAAAGAAACTCAACACAAACATACATGACATAATGCAAATCAATACAGAGACATATCGACAACTGAAACACAGGTGACTAAATAAATAAATAGAGTGATAAATTACCTGTCGCAAAGTAAACAAAACAACACTTACCCCTCCCCCCCCCCACACACACACACACACACACACACACACACACACACACACACACACACACACACACACACACACACACACACACACACACCAATACTTACACAGTACGTTGAGGTTGACAGCGTTGCTATGCCCGTCGCCCACCTGGTTGCTAGCGAGGCAGGTGTACAGGCCCCGGTCACCCATCTTTACCTGCCTCAGCGCCAGCCTCGCTCCCTCCACGCCCACGGTCACGGCGCGGCCCTGAGACACACACAAACACACACATGTATAGTCCGAAGGAAATCGTACATACATACATACACACACACACACACACACACACACACACACACACACACACACACACACACACAGACCCTTAACCGCACAGAAATTCACATACAAATTGGGGCAATGAAAGGAGAAGGGAACACACACACACACACACACACACACACACACACACACACACACACACACACACACACACACACACACACACACACACACACACACACACACACACACACACACACACACACACACACACACACACACACACACACGCACTCACGCAAGCACAGGTACACGTTGGTTGGGTCAGGTGGAAGGCATAATATTTTGTCGCAATGGCAGGAAGCTTTTACCACGGGCTTATAAGGAGAGAGAGAGAGAGACAAATGTACACCTGAGAGATAGAGAGAGAGAGAGAGAGAGAGAGAGAGAGAGAGAGAGAGAGAGAGACCCACAGAGAGCAGTCAGAGAGAGAGAGAGAGAGAAAAAGAGAGAGAGAGTCTAGAGAGAGAGAGAGAGAGAGAGAGAGAGAGAGAGAGAGAGAGAGAGAGAGAGAGAGAGAGAGAGAGAGAGAGAGAGAGAGAGAGAGAGAGAGAGAGAGAGAGAGAGAGAGAGAGAGAGAGAGAGAGAGAGAGAGAGAGAGAGAGAGAGAGAGAGAGAGAGAGAGAGAGAGAGAGAGAGAGAGAGAGAGAGAGAGAGAGAGAGAGAGAGAGAGAGAGAGAGAAGTGGAAGGAGGCTGGAAAATATAGTGCACGAGACAGATACGAACACACACACACACACACACACACACACACACACACACACACACACACACACACACACACACACACAGGATCATAGGACAAAGAAGAAAAAACAGTATGGCATCCTTCTGATAAACTAGAAATACTACCTTTCTTCTGATTTCTGGATATCCTCACATTTTTTTATTTTTTTTGCAATTTCAAACAAAACTGGAAAAGACTGGGATTATCTTCAATATCATCATTATTTTTATCAGCATTATACTTCTCCTCTTGATCATTCGTATGCCACATCTTTCCCTTCATCCTACTCTTCCTCTTCCTCTTCCTCATCCTCTTCATCCTCATCCTCATTATCATCACGGCCGTGGCACAGTGTTATTACCTCACCTTTCTGAATACAAGGTCGTCATACAAGCACTCAGGTAAAACCACCTTCATTATATATTCCACATTTAACCACTTACCGAAACGCCTCCTTCCGTATTCCTCCTCTTTCTGCTCTTCCCCTCTTACCCTCTCTTGCTTTCTTCCTCTTTTCCTCCAAGTGTTATTCCCTGTTATTCCCCCTGCACCACGAACTACTCCTCTTCCTCCTATTCCCCATGAGCAAATAAAGGAGACATAATCATGAAGTACATTTCCAATTTCACCAAATGGACATGTTAACCCTAACCTCGCGGCTACAAGCGCCTCCTATTGCCCTCCTCACGGAAAACGGGAAAAACGAAATAAAGAAAACGGGATGCGCTTGCTCTTTCAGGTGCCTCGAGGGTAAACTTACATTGTGATACCAGGTGACGTTGTAGACGCTTGGGTTGGCTTGCAGGTGGCAGGTGAGCGTGATGTTGTCTCCCTGACTCACGGTAATATTGTCCCCGTCAAGGCCTGTCACCCGTAAGCGAGCCACGGGGACGACTGCAAGGGGGAGAGAAAGCCAAATGTTATGGTTTTAAGGAAGAAATGGAGGAAAGGACTGTTTGTGTGTGTGAGGCGTGGTGTAGACAGGACGGGAGGGAAGGAAGGAAGGGAAAAGAGGATTAAATGGAGATATAGAGTAGAATTAGCTTAGGCAGAAGGGAAAGAGAAGGAGGAAGGGGGAGGGGGATAAAAGGAAAGAGTCTGAGTTTGTTTGTGTGTGTGTGTGGCGTGGTGTAGACAGGAAGGAAGGGAGGGAAGGAAGGGAGAAGGGGACGAAAGGAAGGAGATAGAGATTAAGATTATATAAGGAAGAGAGGAAAGTGGAGAAGAGAGGGAGAAGGGAATAAACGAAGATATAGAGTAGAATTAGATAAGAAAGAAAGGAAAAGGAAGAAGGAAAGAAATGGATTTAACGAAAGAGACTTAGATTAGAATTAGATAAGAAAGAGAGGAAAAGGAAAAAGGAAAGGAGAAGGGGATTAAACGAAAGAGACATAGAGTAGAATTAGATAAGGTAGGATGGAAAACAAAGAGAGGTAAAGTCAGGAATGTAAAGTCAGAAGAAAGGAAGAAAGGAGAAGGGATTAGAGGAAAGTGACATGGAGTAGAATTAGATAGGAAAGAAAGGAAAACCAAGAGAGGAAGAGCCTGAAATGGAAGTTAGAAAGAAGGGGATACGAGGAAGGAAAGCGGGGAAGGAGGAAGGAAGGAGTTAAGAAAGTCAGAGAGGACGGAAGGAAAGGAAGGGAAGCAAGTGGAGTAAGACCTTGAGGGGAAACGTAAGGAGGGAAGGAACCAGAAAAGGGAAGAAAAGGGACTGTGTAGAGGGTGCTTGCATTTGTGTGTGTGGAGAGAGAGAGAGAGAGAGAGAGAGAGAGAGAGAGAGAGAGAGAGAGAGAGAGAGAGAGAGAGAGAGAGAGAGAGAGAGAGAGAGAGAGTGAGAGTGAGAGAGAGAGAGAGGTAAAGATAACAAGGCCGTGAGAGTGAAGGAGACGTCAAGTGTATTCATTGCGGCGTCTCTAATATCCTTCTACCGTCGTTGTCTTAGTAGTAGCAGCAATAGTAGTAGTAGTAGTAGTAGTAGTAGTAGTAGTAGTAGTAGTAGTAATAGTAGTACCAGTCATCGCTTTATTTCAGTGTTGTAATTATCTGACTCGCCTCCAGCGCGTCACATAAATACCTTCGCTTCCGTTTATTTGTCGAGAAAATATACATAGAAAAAAAAAGTAATTCGCCAAAGGATCAAAAACGGAAAATTAATCTCGGCAATTGCCTCTCCAATTAAAAAAGGCGTTTCAAAGATCAAATTTCTCAACTTTCACAACTCTTTCCGCCATCCATCGGTTACCCTTAACTTTCCTACTTTCTCTTCTCCTTTTCCTCTCCTTTTTCTCTCCTCCTCCTCCTCCTCCTCCTCCTCCTCCTCTTCCTTTGGTCATTTGCCCCTGCCCTTCTCTCCTCCTCCTCTGACCTTTGCTTCTCATTGTCCCTTACCACTATTATCTATTCCTTCTTTTTCCTCCTCCTCCTCTTCCTCCTTCTTCTCCTTCTCTTTCTCTGTCCTTTTTATTTCGTCCTCGTCCTTGAACTTGTCTTCGTCTTCCTCGTCCTCCTCTTCCTTCTCCTCCTTCTTCTCCTTCTCCTACTCTCTCCCCATTACCTCCTCATCCTTCTCCTTCTTCTCCTTCTCTTTCTCTGGTCTTTTATTTTCGTCCTCGTCCTCGTCCTTGAACTTGTCTTCCTCCTCCTCGTTCTTCTCGTCATTCTCATCCTTCACTCAATCTTCCTCACCACCATGACTTCCTCCTCTTCCTCCTGTTCTTCGTCCTCGTCCTTATCTTCCTTTTTTCCGTCTTACGCCTTACCATTTCTCACCAGTACACCACAACCACCACCACTGCTACTTCGTCTCCCTCTTCCTCATCTTTCCCCTCCTTCATCCTCAGCATCCCTCATCTCCTACCCTTCACACCATCCCCATTTCATCTCCTTCCTCCACCTCATCTTTCCCCTATTCATCCTCGCCATTCCTCAACACCTTCCCTGTAGACCATCACCACTTAATCTCACGCTTCCTCATCTCCCTCCTCATCCTTGCCATCCATCCATCAACCACCACACACCATAACCAGCACTTCCTCACCCTCCCAAACGAACACCACTATTCCTCACCCTATTCCTCACCCTAACCACCTCTTTCCCCTTCACACCGCCATTTCCACACAGTTAACGGGGTGGGCAGAACAGAACAGAGCGCACCGTTTACACACCATTCCCAGCAGTTTCGCCCAATTGTTCACAGTTTAGTAATCGCTTCCAGAGACGGAATTACTCGGCCCGTTTCTCCTCGGTTTGTTGCGCTGAGTGTACTGATCTTAATTCAATCGTCTGTACATATTGGCGTGAACGAGTGAATCTGTGTGTGTGTGTATGTGTGTGTGTGTGTGTGTGTGTGTGTGTGTGTGTGTGTGTGTGTGTGTGTGTGTGTGTGTGTTAGGGGTGACTTGTGATTTCTCATCCCGTCTGATTTTTGTTTTTGTTTTTTGTTTTCGGTTTTGCTTTTCCTGGAAGTCTTGTATCTCGATGGCTCATTATTTTTCTTCCTCCTTCTCCTCCTCCTCCTCCTTCTCCTCCTCCTCCTTCTCTTCCTCCTCCTCCTCTTCCTTGTCTTTGGTCCGGTCTTTTTCCTTTCGTTTTCTTTCGTTTTTGTTTTTTTTGCTTTTTTTCCTTTTCATCCTCCGTCTTGTCCGTATTTTTTTTCTTGTTCTTTTTTTCTCTTCTTCCTTTCTTCTTCCGCCTCCGCTCCTCCACCTCCTCCTCCTCCTCCTCCTCCTCCTCCTCCTCTTCTAGTCTGGAGGGGAATTACTGCAAAGTCTTCATGGTCTTGTTTTTATCTCAAAGTTTCGTCGCCGAGACACACACACACACACACACACACACACACACACACACACACACACACACACACACACACACACACACACACACACACACACACACACACACACACACACACACACACACACACGCACACGCACACGGGTAAAACAAAAAAAAATCCTAAATCGCCGTTGTCCTTCAAAATTTCTCAACGTTCGTAAAGTTTTGCGCTCATACGTTATAGCAGCGCGTGGCCACGGTGCGAATCTCCGTCACACTTTCCCTTGTAGACTGCAATATATAGGTGAGGTCCCATCCAACGTTGCCATATTATCGTACTCAGAGCTTAGTATTTACCCGTTTCTGACCCCTAAGTATTGCCAAGAAACATCAGGAATTAACTATTTTAACGATATATATATATATAAATGAGTCTAGTTATTAGGGCCCAGGAGACAGTTTTGGAGTCGGAAGTTAGTAAATATAAGAGGCTGATTACGACAATCTTGCAACGGTGGTCCCATCCCCCGCCTTCAGTGTAGCAAAGACCAGGAGGGGGGACGGACATTTGACACTTGGCGGCGCGGGGGAGGAGGCGGTGCGGTGTGCTGGGGTCGCTCTCGGAGGCCGGAAAAATTTCTTGCCCTCCGAATGTGCAAAGTTTAAACGGATGCGGGAGTTTGCGTCCTTAATAATCCCGGAGATGAAATGGATTATCGCCAATGAAGACAGAAACGCTGCACTGATAGAAAGGAGGAAAACGAAGACGCAAGGAGGAGAAAAGAGGAGAAAGAAGGAAAAGAGGAAAAGGACAATCGCCAATGAAGACAGAAAGGAAGGAAAACGAAGATGCGAGGAGGAGTAGGAGGAGGAGGAAAGAAGGAGGAAATAATGAAAAAAAAGAAAGTACTGATAGAAAGGAAGGAAAACGAAGACACAAGGAGGAGAAAAGAGGAAGAAGAGGGAAAAAAAGGAAAGCACCGATAGAAATGAAGGAAAACGATGACACGAGGAGGAGGAGGGAGGAGGAGGAAAGAAGGAAAAAAAAAGAAAGCACTTATAGAAAGAAAGGAAAACGAAAGACGCGAGGAGGAGGAGGAAAGAAGGAAAAAAGGAAAGCACTGATAGGAAGGAAGGAAAACAATGGCGCGAGGAGGAGGAGAAGAAGGAGGAGGAGGAAAGAAGGAAAAAAGGAAAGCACTGATAGGAAGGAAGGAAAACAATGACGCGAGGAGGAGGAGGAAAGAAGGAAAAAAGGAAAGCACTGATAGGAAGGAAGGAAAACGATGACGCGAGGAGGAGGAGGAGAAGAAGGAGGAGGAGGAAAGAAGGAAAAAAGGAAAGCACTGATAGAAAGGAAGGAAAACGAAAGACGCGAGGAGGAGGAGGAAAGAAGGAAAAAAGGAAAGCACTGATAGGAAGGAAGGAAAACGATGACGCGAGGAGGAGGAGGAGAAGAAGGAGGAGGAGGAAAGAAGGAAAAAAGGAAAGCACTTATAGAAAGAAAGGAAAACGAAAGACGCGAGGAGGAGGAGGAAAGAAGGAAAAAAGGAAAGCACTGATAGGAAGGAAGGAAAACGATGACGCGAGGAGGAGGAGGAGAAGAAGGAGGAGGAGGAAAGAAGGAAAAAAGGAAAGCACTGATAGAAAGAAAGGAAAACGAAAGACGCGAGGTGGAGGAGGAGAAGGAAAGAAGAAAGTAAAAAGTAAAGGGACACTAAACGTAATCAGATGGTTCCAATTTAGTAACATATCGACCACACGGAAGCGAGGAAGGAGACAGACGTAAGTGCGAAAGTGCGAGGCGCCTTAAGACGAGATGGAAGACTAGCCGCGGGGGTGGGGCGAACACGGGACTAAAATATTGAGGCGAGGGCAGGAAAGGTCAGGAAAAGGTCAGAGAGAGGTCAGGCCTGTTAGGGGCTTACTGGGGAGGGGAGGAGGAGGAGGAGGAGGAGGAGGACAGATGTGAAAGAGGTTAGGCCACAAAGAACATAGAGAACGATGAGGCTAAGAGAACCTTCATGTGTGAGGGAGTGGCGAGGTAGAACTGAGGTGGTAAGGAGAGGGAAAGGGAGGTAACATGAGGCAGAAGACACACCATAGATAGATAGATAGATAGATAGATATTTTATTGACCACAAAAAAGTTATTTATTAATGGTCCTAATATGGGAATTATGGGAACGGTAAGGATAAGAGAGTCATAAAGAGTAGAGGGAGAGGTCAGATAGGACTAAGGTGGTAACGAGAGAGAGGGAGATGGAGTACCACAAACAACACGCAGTAAACGTTAAAGGGAGAGAGAGAGAGGTCAGGCAAGGCTAAGGCGGGTACCGAGGGAAAGAGGAAGGGAAAGGGGGACACAGGAGGGAGAAGAAGCCCCAAACAGCATATTTAAAGATCGGTGAAGTCGAAGTAGTCTTAAAGGGAAGGGAAAGGGAGAAAGAAAGGGAGAGTTCAAACAAGGCTAAAGGTACTGAGGGAGATGAGAGGGAGAAGACGTCAGGAGGCAGAAGAAGCTAAAAAAAACATACTTACAATGACCGGTGAGGGTGAGACAGTCTTGAAACGGAAGGTGAAGATAGAAGGAGGTCAGGAAAGGCCAAGGTAGGAAAGAGGGGGCGAGGGAGACGTCAGGAGGGCAGGAGACTCACAAACAACATACTAACCATGAACGGTGAGGGTGAGGCAGTCTTGAAACGGAAGGTGAAGATAGAAGGAGGTCAGGAAAGGCCAAGGTAGGAAAGAGGGGGCGAGGGAGACGTCAGGAGGGCAGGAGACTCACAAACAACATACTTACAATGAACGGTGAGGGTGATGTGGTCCTGAAGTGCGGCTTGAGGCAGGTTGGGGCTATGGGCTGAGCAGGTAAGAGCCGCGCCGTGGTCACCTGCCTCCGGGGTAAGCACCACCTGGCTCTCGAGAACACCTGCCTCCACCACCACCTGCGCCGCGGAAAAATAGAGTCAATATAAAGTTCCTGAGACGTAATTAGCAGCTCCTGTTACCAGCGCCTCCAAGAAGTGGCGGAGAGGAAGCTGGCTTTATTTATTCTCTTTTTCTTTCTCCCTCTCTCTTCCTCTCTCCTTCCTTTAACTTTTTTTTTGTTTCTCCTCGTCTTCGTTTTCTTCCGGTTCGTCGTCGTCCTCGTCCTCCTCCTCCTCCTCCTGAAGTATTTGTTCCCGATATCGTTTCATTATTTTATTCTTTCGTTTGCCTGTTTGTGTTTGCTCTTTGCGCTGCTTCCTGTGTTTACTTCTTCCCTTTATGTTTGTAGATGGGATAAAAAGGCCGAGAGAAAGGGAAGGAAGGAAGGAAGGGAGGAAGGAAAGAATAAAGCGAGACCGTAAACAGGAAATGAAGGCACGAAGGGAGAAAAAAGGGAGGTAAGAATAGAAGGGACTAATGAAGTAGGTCAGGGAGCGGAGGGGAGAGGAAGTGAAGTGGCATTCGAGACACAATTAAAAATAACGAGTGGCTGCGTTGAATAACAGATCATTTGGCGCACTGAAAACACATTAAAGGCGAGACTTGACTGACGACGCCGAGGAAAAAGAAAGCGTTGTATTCATTATGTGTAAAGGTGTTGAAAGAGGATTATTATTTTTGTTGGTGGTGATGTTTTCATTGTTATTGTTGTTATTATTATTATTATTATTATTATTATTATTATTATTATTATTATTATTATTATTATTATTATTATTATTATTATTATTATTATTATTATTATTATTATTATTATTATTATTATTATTATTATTGTTGTTGTTGTTGTTGTTGTTGTTGTTATCTTGTTGTTGTTATTGTTCCTTCTTCTAATAATAAGTTTGATTAGTAAGGAAGCATTTATGAATTTACTGAGTGCTTATATATTGTGATCGTTTAGGTTATGGTTAGGTAATGCTAAGGTCTCTTCATGCACACGATAGCCAGCGACTTATGGTATAAATCAACAAAGAATGAGGCCACTTTGTTATATAGAAAGTCTCCTTAGTAAAGAAGCAAATATGATTTTTCTGAATCAAGACTTATGGTAACTGTTCCGGATTTTGTTAGGTTAGGTTAGGTTGAGTTTCGGGAACTTTCAGACACATAATATCCAGAAACCTATAGCAGAAATTAACAAAGAATGCCTTCATTGTGTTATATAGAAAGTCCCATTAGTAAGGAAGCAAATATTTTTTTTTGTCAAGACGTTTGGTAACTGTTCAGGGTTTTGTTAGGTTAGGTTAGGTTAGGTAAAGTTTAGGGAATTTTCAAACACATGATATCCAGAAACCTATAGCATAAATTAACAGAGAAAGCCTTCACTGTGTTATATAGAAAGTCCCATTAGTAAGGAAGTGAAAGCATAGATGAGACGTATGATAACAGTTCCGGGTTTTGTTAGGTTTGCTTAGGTTCAGGGATGAAGAGAATACAAGAGTTGTGTACTCGAATACGAACAGAAATATATCAAATTCCAACGATTACGAATACCGAATACGAATATACTCCATCCCTGCCTACTACCACTACTATTACTACTACTACTACCACCACTACTACTACTACTACTACTACTACTACTACTACTTCTACCACCACTGTTTCTGGTACTATCGCCAACACTCCAATTAGGGCCCGGCATTAAAGAGAGAAAAAAGCACGAGTTAACAAATAAAAAAAGGCTTAACCTCCGTAATAGGATTAGGACAGCTCGCTACGGGAACCTTTGATACTAAATAATCTTAGAGCACAACAACTCCTAAATGTTATCCTCTAGAAACTCTACTTTTTTTTTGTATATAATCACGACGACTAAACTCCTTTTTTTATTTTTTATCCTGGAGAGCGAGGGAAAAACGTATATATTTATTTTGCTCCCAACCGCTACCTGAATGTGCTTCCTCCTCCTCCTCCTCCTCTTCCTCCTCCTCTTTCTCCTCCTCCTCCTCCTCCAACTCTCTTTTACGTTCCCTCCTGCTCTCTCCTTTACTCCATATCCTCGCCTCCCACCCTCCCTCCTTCCCTCCCTCCCTCCCTTCCTCTTCATCTCTCCCCTTCTCTGTCCTATCCCCTTCATTTAGCACTCTTCCTCCTCCTCCTCTTCCTCCTCCTCTTAACCCTTCTTCCCTTCCTGCCATATTACTTACGGAGGGTGAGAGAGAGAGAGAGAGAGAGAGAGAGAGAGAGAGAGAGAGAGAGAGAGAGAGAGAGAGAGAGAGAGAGAGAGAGAGAGAGAGAGAGAGAGAGAGAGAGAGAGAGAGAGAGAGAGAGAGACAGAGAGAGACAGAGAGAGAGAGAGAGAGAGAGAGAGAGAGAGAGAGAGAGAGAGAGAGAGAGAGAGAGAGAGAGAGAGAGAGAGAGAGAGAGAGAGAGAGAGAGAGAGGCAGTGATTCCAGTATTCTCAGACCCCGAAAAATAAGACCTCTGGAATAGAAATTTTAGCTTCGTACGAGAACGGTTTCAGATCACGTGATAAATTAAATCCTTAGGGCTCGATTAAATTCGTGTGTCAAACAACGATGTTCCATTATAGTTTAATGGAATTCGGGCTCCCCAGGTTAGGCTGTCCTTGAGTTATAGTCCCGTAAAGAGCTCTCCACCTCCTCTTTTCTTTCTCCTCCTCCTCCTCTTCCTCACACTTCTCCTCCTCTTACTCTTCTTCCTCGTACTAATTTTTCTCCTCTGTTACTTCTATCTTTCCTCTGCCAGTTACTTGCCTTCATCCCCTCTTCCTCTAGTTTTCTTTCACCTATTTTTTTCTTCCTCCTCTTCCTCTTTCTCTCTCTCTTCCTCCTCTTCTTTCTCATAATAATTCTTCCTCCGCTGTTACTACTTTTTCTCTCCTCCACGTTGCTCATCCTCTACTTTCACCTTCTATTTTCTTCTTCCTCCTCCTCTTCTTCCTCCTCCTCCTTCTCCTCTTCATTCTCGTCCTAACTCTTCCTCTGCTGTTACTACTTTCTCTCTCCTCTCCGTAGCTTGCATTCACATCCTCTTCCTCTGCCTCTCTTCCACCTCATCTTTTCTTCCTCCTCCTCTTTTTCCTCTTACTCCTCCTCCTCTTTCTCGTACTAATTCTCCTGCGTATTTCACTTTTTTTTTCTCTTCTCCGTTGCTTGCTGTCACGTCTTCGTCCTCTACTTCTCCTCATTTTCCTCTTCTTCCTCTCATCCTCTTTCTTTTTCTAATTATTCTCTTCTGTCTTTTATCCACCTCGTTCTTGTTCTCTGGTTCTCCTTAACTTTCTTCTCTTTCTCATTCTCATCTACTCATCTTTCTCTTCTTCATCTCTTCTTTCTTCTCTTACTAATGTTTTTTTTTCTTTTCTTGCTACGTTTTGTTCCTCTTCTCTCTTTTCTCTCCTTTCTTCTCCTTGTCCTCGAGCTCCCCTTTTCTTCCTTCTCTTCCTCGTGCTCTTTTCCTCTTCGTCTTCCGCTTCTTCATCTCTTCTTGCTGGTCCTACATTTTTTCTTCCTACTCCTGCTGTCTTCCTCCTTCGCCTTCTGCTCCTCCTAATTCTTCTACTTATCCTGCTGCTTCTTGCTCTTTGTTGCCGTTCTAATATCCTTGCTCTTGTCTGCTTCCTCCTCCTCCTCCTCCTCCTCCTCCTCCTCCTCCTCCTCCTCGTCCTTATTCTCATTCTCGGTCGTTCTCTCTTTCTTTCCGCCGTTCAGTTGGTCCTCCACCTCACCCTCCTCCTCTTCCTCTTTCTTCCTGTCCTCTACCTCTCCCTTCGGCTTTCTTTTTTATCCCTTCCCCTTCCTCTTCCTCTTCCTCTTTCCTCCCCCTCTTTTTTATGCGACAGGCACGTTCCACCTTTCTCCTCCACTGTCTTTTCCCTTCCACCTGCCTTCCTTCCTCCCTTCCACCTGCCTTCCTTCCTCCCTTCCACATGCCTTCCTTCCTCCCTTCCACATGCCTTCCTTCCTCCCTTCCAACTGCCTTCCTTCCTTCCTTCCACATGCCTTCCTTCCTTCCTTCCACATGCCTTCCTTCCTTCCTTCCACATGCCTTCCTTCCTCCCTTCCACCTGCCTTCCTTCCTCCCTTCCACATGCCTTCCTTCCTCCCTTCCACCTGCCTTCCTTCCTCCCTTCCACCTGCCTTCCTCCCTCCCTTCCACATGCCTTCCTTCCTCCCTTCCACCTGCCTTCCTTCCTCCCTTCCACCTGCCTTCCTTCCTCCCTTCCACCTGCCTTCCTTCCTCCCTTCCACTTCCTCCCTTCCACCTGCCTTCCTTCCTCCCTTCCACCTGCCTTCCTTCCTCCTTCCACCTGCCTTCCTTCCTCCTTCCACCTTCCTTCCTCCTTCCACATGCCTTCCTTCCTGCCTTACACCTGCATTCCTCCATCCCTTCCACATGCCTTCCTTCCTCCCTTCCACCTGCCTTCCTTCCTCCCTTCCAACTGCCTTCCTTCCTTCCTTCCACATGCCTTCCTTCCTTCCTTCCACATGCCTTCCTTCCTCCCTTCCACCTGCCTTCCTTCCTCCCTTCCACCTGCCTTCCTTCCTCCCTTCCACCTGCCTTCCTTCCTACCTTCCACCTGCCTTCCTTCCTCGCTTCCACCTGCCTTCCTGCCTGCCTTCCACCTGCCTTCCTCCCTCCCTTCCA